>NW_028277091.1:0-245384 GCF_059951505.1 Python bivittatus | reverse complement strand
TTCTATTTTGAAATCGCTTTTGTTCTTCCTTTTTGCTCGGCATTATGCCCTAGTGCCATGTTGATTTGGGGATTTGATAATTATCTGGATTAGAGAAGTACTTTATATTGGTTCTATTCTTAGAGTAAAAGCGGTATGTATTCAATATTTAGATCTGCAACAGAGAAAGTTGGAACTCACCCATTCTTTCTCTCTTTTTCTTTTCTTTTTCTGCACATTAAAATGATGTGCTGTGACACTTGGTCACAGAAGAGTCCAGTAGTCCCTTGCATGGTCTGCTCCCTGACCTGGCCTCACTCCAAGGGTTGCTGGGAGGTGAGGAAGATGGAGGAGCGCTGCTCCCCTGAGCTGCGGCTGGAAGGGCTGAGAGAGGACCCTCCTTCCGGAAACACTCCTGCAGCGCCCCATCTCACCCCCTGTCTTTCTTCTCCCCTCCCCAGGGAGATGGCATAGCTCACGCGGCGGCTTTGGAGGACAGTGAGTACTGGCTACCTCCAGGGTTCACCTGGGGAGGACATGCAGGAGACGGAGGACGTCCACTATCCCCAACCCCGACACCTCCTGCCTGGCCTCCCCATCGCCTTCCTGCTGGTCGCCCTCCGTTTGCTCTTCGAAAGGCAAGCTTCTTGGCCAACGGAAACTGTTTGGAGGGAGCTCTTCCTTCCCTCCCCACTCCAAAAGCTTGATGTCTCTTTGAAAACAGTGGAAGGTCCCTTTTTATACCTCAAGCTTTTGGCATCCAGTTTTCACAAACTGAATTTGACAATAATGAGAAGCAAGGGAAACTCAAAAATGACATCATCATCGTCATCATTTCTGACATTTCTTACTGATCCTACCAGCTTCTCAGTCCAGAAAGGGCACAATTGGGGCACAATGTGAAACTCGGTCAAGCCCGCCCAGCCTTGGCTGCTACCAGTTCCTTGAACAGGAGCCACAAGTCTTGGAGGACCCCCAAATTGGTGCACTGGTCCTGTTTGGGGTAGTGCAGCCCCGTCCAGAACAAGAGACGGAAAATGGCCGGAACCAGGGGCACCTAGAACCCAAAGCCACACAGGGTTGCTAGGGGTTAATCTCACACCTGATGCTAAAGAATGAATTCAGGGAAATATGTTCTCTATCCGTTTTCAGAAATATCTTTATATTTTAAAAGGGAGAAGACAGAGCAATATGGTTCTGTATGGTTCAGATTTAATAATATGTTAAGGGACTGAGCTCCTGCTGGGGTCTTCCTACATTATACTCCCTTAAGTGTGATCTTAATCACTATTATTCAAATACTACTTTATTCCTGTCGCAGCCATTGTATTCCTTATTATAGTTCACCAATTTTTTTGACTGGGCAGGTGATGCTCAGGAGCCTTGTTTTCCTTGCTTTGGCTTCACGTGCCTGTTCCTGAGCGGAGCGTGAAACGAGGAAGCCAAGGGCCGGCTAACGTGCGACAAGTTCGTCTGACCCCAGCCGTTCCCTTTCCCAGGAACATCGGCGCACCCCTGAGCAGAAAACTGGGCCTGCGAGAAAAGGCGCGGCGGAAACCTTCTCCAAACCCCATCCTGGAAGCCTTTTACAGGAAGCGGAGGAAACGTCCCCAAAAAGTGAGTTTCTTCCCACATCTTGGAAGGTGTGGCAAAAGGGGCTAAACCTCTGGCCTCACCTCTGGGGAAAACCGCAGTTGCTAGAGATGTAAAGGTGATATTGAACGATACTCCCAAAATATGGAAAATATGGATGCAAGAGATCCATTCTTGGTTGCTGTTTAAACTGTCTTTATGCAGTATAAATGTTATGGAACAGTATCTTTCTATTTCATCTAGATTTACAGCATGTAAAAGGGCTGTGTGTGGGTGGGTGCATTTTCTTATTCTTTTTGAATGTACTGTCCCCATATGAATCAGTCCGCGAAAGAGAAATGGCACTCTGTTGTTACAGAGTTTGAGCCTCCTCATAGTTCCTTTATTGTGTCTTTTGCCCCTCCCCCGCCATGAATAGTTCATTTTTATAGTTTTTGGTCTGCCTAAGCATTTGGTGCCCCCAACCTGTTCAAGCCACCAATTTTGGTTCCGGTTGGGCTGTTTTGGGCTGCAAATAGGATCCTTGCTTCTGGGCTCAGAGCTGGAGAGCTTGTGCAGTTCCCGCGGCTCAGCCCTGCACATTCTCTAAATCCGAAGAAGGGGGAAAAGCAAAAAAGAGAGAGGAAAGTTGGTGGCCTTGGCCACCGTCCAGCAGCAGTGAGTTCCCCAGGCCAACGCGGATCGTCTAAGGCGATTCTGCTTCTGCTGCTGGAAAGAGCAAAGAAGGACTTCTTTCTAAGGCTGATCCTAGAGAGATCTGCCTCGTTTCTCTCAGCAGTCAATGTCTTTAAAGGGTTGTTAGGGCAGCAAATCTTCTTGAACTCTGAGGCGCACACCCTGGAAGCACTGAACCCAGTTAAAGTGCAAGCCTGTGTGTGCTTTTGTGTGTGTGTGTGTGCGCGCATAGAAGTGTGACAACCATGAAAGACCAGCAGTGGCGCTGAGGTGCTTTCTTTATTTGACTCCTTTTAGCAAGTTTACATGTATTGCAAGGGTGCAAGACCTGGAATTTCTACCCTGGAAATTGGAGCTAAAACCTAACACCTGAGAGGGGATCAGAGGGAGACCAATGGGGTTTAAGGGATGCTCTGCCTCCTGGGAGTTTTCTGATGAGATGCCATCTGATGTCGTGGAAGATCCCTCCCTCTCCCTTTCTCTCTCTGCATATAGCCCTGCGTGTGTACAGAGACAGATATAGAGAAGTTTAGGAAAAATTTACAAACCATTCAGCTAGGTGGGCTTCTGCCCTGAGTACGTAGATCTGGTATACGAAAAAGGATGCACCCTCAACTCCCAGAATTCCTCTCGTCAGCACTGAAGTAGATGATGCGGCTGAGCGATCCGGATGGGCAAGTGGCATGCGATTTAGTTTTTCCCTCCATGCCCTGGCAGGGCTTTCTCGACCAACTCAGCTCCAAGCTGATGGTGGGACCAACATAACCTCCCTTAACTCAGGCCAAAATTGCTGCTGAAGCTGGCAAGTCACAGATCTGCCATCTGCACAGCATCCCCGTTTTCCCTCTGTTGGGGGGAGAGAAGGCGTCAGACCTTTTTGCTCTCCAATATTGGGGGCAGCATCAGTAGGAGATTCTGCAAAGCAAACTGCTTCAGTTTCCCTTTTTAAAAATGGGGGCCAGCGCCTTTTCCAGCAAGGGGGTCTCGGGGTCGGATCTACAGCTCCTCTGACCTGCTTCTGCATCCTGCGTCCCAGGAGGAGGTCAGCAGCTTGGCCAAGCAGTGCGCACTCTCCAGCCAAGGCAGGTAGAGAGGTGGTTTCGATGCCGCCTGAATCAGAACCGGCCCAGGTTGACCCAGAAATTCTGTGAAGCCAGGTGAGTGGGAGCTGTTGGGGCGGGGTGGTCAACGGGCAGCCCGTGGGCACTGGTGCACCCCTTAGTGCCCAACAGGATGTCTGTCCCATCATACGCTCCAAGAAGATTGTGAATGATTCCAGAAGGAAGTTTGTGTGATGCAAAGGGAAGCATCACCCTCCAGCATCTTATGATATGTGCAGCAGTGCCTTTGGCCCCCCAAGCAATTGAGGGCCCCATTGGTTGTTAAAGAGCACATCTGATGGATTGTTTGTGACTGGCCGTGCCAAGTATAAGATTTGCCCTGTTCAACAAGAGAAACTCCCGTGACACGTGTGGTTCACAAAAGAGGTTTACTCGTGCATAATGTAATAGTTACAAGCAAAGCCAGGACTGGCTTGGTACATTTACATTGCTCCTTTATACTTTTCCCTTTCCTTCGTTTTTCGCCCCGCGATCTCATTACCACCGCGGCTTATCAGCCCCCAAATCATCCCCCTTAATTTTCCGGAACGGCAGGTTCGGCCCGGGTCCCATTGTCCTTGATTGGTAGTCCCCTCCGGCATGGGTTGGTTCCCTTGGGTTCCTCCCGTCACGTGCAAACCCTGAGGTTTCTGGATTGCACGGCGATCTCGTTCCGCTGCCCGCGGCCCCGCTAATTGTTGGTGCGCACCGCTTATCAGTGTAAAGTTAAAGCTTCCGCTGCGGTTTTCCCGTTTGGCTAGGCACAGGTGGCCATTAATCAACTGCGCTTTCAGTTCCTCTTTTCCTCAGCTAGCAGCCGGCAGCGAAGTTAGCGCAGTGTGGTGGCAAGCTTTCCTTGAGCGCTGTGCCGGCCGAACCTGACATACCGCCCCCCTGACAATAGACCCCCCCCTTTTTTATTTCGGCTTCCCGGGGTATCTACTCTAAAAGTCCCACACTAGGTCCGGCGCTTTTATATGGGCTTTGCTTACTCATTCGCTGTGGGACTTGGGGAAGTGTTTCCACTGCACCAGCAGCCGGACCTGCCCCTTGTGCCTCCTGGAGTCCAGTATTTGTCTAACCTTGAAGTGCTGCTCCCCGCCGACCATGATGGGTGTTGGTGCTACTTCTGCCTTGTGCCAGGTGTTCCCTGGCTGGTACAGCTTCAATAAGCTGCAGTGGAACACCGGGTGGATCCTCCCGAGGCTTTTGGGGAGCGTCAGCCTGACGGTTACCGGATTGATGATTTCTGCGATGGGGAACGGACCCACGAACCTCAGGCTGAGCTTCTTTGAAGCCTGGTGCATCTTTAGGTTTCTCGTCGATAAATACACTTGGTCCCCCACCTTCCACTGCCACTCGGGGAGCCTCTTTCGGTCTACATGTTTCTTGTATTCGGCTTTGGCCCCTTGCAGCGCCGCATGCGCCGCCTGCCTCGTGGCGGCTATTTGGGCGAACCAGGAGTCCAGAGAGTCAATTCGGGCTTCTGGCTGAGGTAATTCCGGCATGGGGATGAAATCTCGCCCGGTGGCCACTTTGAAAGGGGAGAAGCTGGTGCTTTTGTGGACAGCGTTGTTGTAGGTTACTTCCGCGAACGGCAGTAGCTCCGCCCAATCGTCCTGCTGGTACCCCACGTAGCAGCGCAGGTACTGCTTGAGCCCCCCGTTCAGGCATTCCGTGGCTCCGTCCGTCTGCGGGTGTGCCGCGGAAGAGAGGGCTTGTTGTGTCCCTACCAGCTTCAGAAACTCCCTCCAGAAACGCGCGGTGAAACTGCCACCCTGGTCGCTGACGATCTGTCGGGGCGCGCCGTGCAGCCGGTAGATATGCTGCATGAACAGCCTCGCCAACCTTTGCCGTGGGGATTTGCTGGCATGCTACAAAATGTGCTTGTTTGGAGAACAAGTCCGTGACCACCCAAATGGCGGTCTTCCCCTTGCTCTCCAGTAGCTCCACTATGAAGTCCATGGCGATCTCTTGCGATGGGCTGTCGGGATCCGCCACCAATTGGAGTAGCCCCCTAGGCTTGCCTTTGGCCCCTTTCGCCGTTGCGCACACTGGACAACCCCCTGCGTACGCTTCCACGTCCTTCTGGAGTGTTGGCCACCAGAACTGCCACCAAATTAAATGGAGCGTTTTCACGAAGCCGTAATGCCCCGCCCTCTGGCTGTCGTGGGCTCTTTCCATGACCCCCCGCCGGCACTCTTCGGGCACATATAGCTTTCCCTCGTGCCACCACAAATCCCCTTGGCTGGTTAGCATGTCTCGGTTCTGCTTGAGCCAAGTATCCCGCTCCGCCGCTTCCGCAAACCCCTGCTTTACCTCAGGCGCCGCGTCCCGCCACTCTCTCCTGGTCTGGCTCCAGGTTATAGCTTTTGCAGCCAGCCTGCTGGCGGGGATGATGGAATCCACGATTTCCTCTCGCAGGCTGGCGTGCTGGGGCATGCGAGACAGCCTGTCCGCGGGGAAATTCCTTTTCCCGGGAATGTGTTTTAGGGTGAAACTGAATCTCCTGAAGTATTGGGACCAACGCGCCTGTTTGGGGGATAGCCTTCGCGGGGTTTTCAGGGCCTCAAGGTTCTTGTGATCCGTCCACACCTCGAACGGCTCGGCTGCCCCCTCCAATAATGCCTCCACGTGGCTAGGGCCCACTTGACCCTATATGCCTCTTTCTCCCACACCATCCACCTCCTCTCTGTCTCGGTGAATTTGCGGGAGGTGTAGGCGCACGGGTGGAGGGGCCCATCCGGGCTGGGCTGGAGCAGGACCGCCCCCATTGCTACGTCCGAGGCGACTACTTGGATGATGAATTGCCAATCCAGGTCGGCTCCGCCATGAACCGCCGCTTTAAGTCCTCAAACGCCCTCTGGCATTCCGCAGTCCACGTGAGCGCCATGCTGGGTTTGGGAGGCTTCCCGCTGCCCTTGGTTTTTAGCAAGTCTGTTAGGGGGAGAACGACTTGGGCGAAGTTCGGGATGAACTGTCTGTAAAAGTTTGCGAATCCCAAGAAGCTTTGGAGTTGCCTCCGGGTCCGCGGTGCTTCCCAGCCCAGGACATCCCTCACTTTCGCCGGGTCCATCTCGATCCCCCGACTGGATATATGGTAGCCGAGGTAGTCCAGCTGCTCCCAGTGAAACTCGCATTTGGAGAGCTTCGTGTATAGCTGCGCCTTTAACAGTCTCTGGAGCACTGTGCGTACCAGTTTCACGTGCTTCATCAGGGTCTCGGTGTAGATGAGGATGTCGTCCAGGTAGACCAGGACGCCCCGGTAGAGTAGGTCGTGCAACGCCTTGTTTATTAGCTGCATAAACACCCCTGGTGCCCCTTTTAATCCAAACGGCATCATGGAAAGTTGATAGCTTCCGAGTGGGGTATTAAACGCGGTCTTCCATTCATCTCCTGCATGGATCCTAACCCTGAAATATGCTTCGCGCAAGTCCAGTTTTGTGAACACCCTCCCCTTAGACAGGTGCGATAGCAGGTCCTTCATCAAGGGGAGGGGTAGTTGTACTCGGTGCTGATTGCGTTCAGCCCCCGGTAGTCCACGCACATCCGGAGCGAGCCGTCCTTCTCCCGGAACAGTACCAGGGCCACTAGTGGTGATTTCGCGGGCCGGATGAATCCCCGCGCGAGGTTTTTGTCTATAAACTCCTGAAGGGTGCTCATCTCCTTCATTGACAGGGAGTACATTTTCGGCTTGGGCAGTTTTGCCCCCGGCTCTAGCTCAATGGCGCAGTCGCTTGGTCGGTGTGGTGGGAGTTGGTCGGACTCTTCCTCCTCAAATGCCGCTGCCAGGCTCTGGTATTGCCTCGGGATGCTGCCATTTGGCGTGGCCTCTCCTGGCCCAGGCCCATGCTCCGTCGCTGTCCCGCTGGCCGCCGTCGCCTGCCTGCGCCCCGGTATCGCCACGGGCTCTTGGATCTCCGGAGCCTCTGCCACTGCTGCTGCTGGTTGGGTTCCCGCCTCGGTCTGCTCCTGCCTCGCCTCCCCATGCCTTGGATCCTCCGCCTGCTCGTCTGCGGCCATGGTCCCGATCGCCTCCGTTTGCCGGCTCCGCCTGCCCTCGCGCTTCGCCGGCTCCTCGTCCCCGAACCACACCGCTTCCGCTGTCCAGTCGACACGTGGGTTCTGTTGTCGCAGCCACGCCAAGCCGAGCACCACCGCATAGTCGGCGATTGGGACCACTACGAACCTTAGTTCTTCCCGGTGCCTCCCGATCGTCATTTGGACTGGCTCAGTGTAATACTGAGCCGCCCCCCCCCGCTAGCGAGCCATCTAGCTCGCTAAATGCAATGGGCTCTCGGAGGCATCGCAGCTGCAGGCCGAGCCCCGAAACCACCGCTGGGTGCATCAGGCAGTGGGTGCAGCCTGAGTCCAGCAGCACCCGCAGCTGAGGCTCCCCTCTGGACCTCAGCCCCCAGATGCATATCCTCACCCGAAAGGGGGGGCAGTCCTTGTCACCAATTGGGTCCGCTCGTCTCGGCTCCCCGGCTCGCACTGGGACGCCGTTCAGTGCGAGCGCGCCCCGTTTCCCGCCGGCTCCGATTCCCCCCCGGAAGACGCCGTCTCAGGGGTCGACCACCCCAGCTGGCCTCATTCGGTTACCGCTGCCACTGCACTCTTCCACGGCCGGTCACCTGCTCGCTTCCCGGAGGGGCGCTGTGGCTTGACCTCGGGATGGGGTGGGGCTCCTTCCCGCTCCGTCGGGCATTGCACCACCTGGTGGCCTCGACCTCCGCACCTGAAGCACAGGTTCGGGGCTTTAGTTGCCTCTCGCCCCCCGGCGGGCTGTCGCCGGCTGCTCCGCCTCTCCTCTGGGGGTCTCTCCCTCGGCCGGTCTCTTGCCTGGTCCCGCCTCCGTGCACTCTGTTGAATCTGCCGCCACGCTGACTCCGCCGTCCCGGCCAGCCAGATCCAATCCTTCACCGTGGTCATCCCGGCCCAGTGCCCATTCCAAGATCTCCGGATTGAGCCCCATCTTAAAGTACTTCACCTTTAGGAACTCCAGCCAGTCCATGAGTTTCTCCACCAGCCTCCGGAACTATATGACATACTCGGACACAGACTTATCCTGCTGCTTGAATTGCAGGATGTTGTCCTCGGCTCGCTTGGCACTCAATGTGTCCTCAAACCTGTCCCGGAGCACCTGCATGAAGTCCGGGAAACTCCTCAGTTCCGCCACATTGGCGTTGTACAGTCTGATCACCCAGCTAGCTGCTTGGCCCTCCAGCAGCTCAGCCACGTAGGAGACTCTGTCCTCGTCCCTAGCGAACAGGTGACCCCCCTCTGCATGAAACCCTGGACGTGCATTAGGAAATGAGGCAGCTGTTCGGGGTTCCTCGAGAACTTCCCGGTTATGCCCCGCAGCCTAAAGGTGTCTGCTGTCCATTGGTCCACCGACCGGGGCACTGGTGGCGGTGCCAGTTGGGGTACCGGACTGCCACCCCTGTTGCTCGCGCCATCGCTCGCCACCGGTGGCACCGCTCCCAGCAGCAGGGTTTGCAGCATCGCCTGCATAGAGTCTAGGCGCTACTCGATCCTCTCCTCCAACCGGGCGAACTTCTCGTCCCATTCGCGGTTCCGAGCTCCCGAGCCTCGGGTCATCATGACCCCTGAGCTGTCTGGCCCCTGGTTCATGCACATCGACCACCACTCCGGCGGTGGTTCTCCGGCCCTGGCCGCCATCCCGCCGCTCCAGGGTACCTCCGCCATCGCCTCCGTGAGTCCTGGTTCCTTGTCCTCCAACTAACCAATGGATTCCTCATCGCTGGCCATGCCTGTGATTGAAAAGAGAAGCGCTCCTCGGTGGTACCGGGACAGGCGTGTCTCCTACTGCAACTGCTGAAGAATCCACCCACCGTATCTTCAGTGCTCCATGTGTGATCCCCAACTGAACCAGGTGTCTAGCCCTGTTAGGATGTAGGATTGGGTTCTCATTTGGAAGGTAAACAGGGTCAAACCTGATTAATACTTGGATGGGAAGAAATCCCAGGTCTATGGGCTAGATTGGAAATGGGAAAGTATCTGAGAAAAGAGCAGTGCTAGCCAAAAAATAAAAATGTGTAGAAGCCTCCATGACGTCACCAGGAGTTGACGAAATCTTCATTTTCAGTATTTACGTAACAATCAGATTCAGGGAAGAGAAAAAGTATTTTGGATCATTCTAGAGATCAGAATCTGTGCTAAGTGGTTCAAGTACAAGAAAAGCTAAGGATTGGAAAACTTCTTCCCTTCGGAAGGTGGAAGTGAGGGCCGTTGGAGCAGGAGATGTCTTGCACCCAGTCAGCTGGACTAGATGACCTTTGCGTTCCCTTCTAGCTCTGGAATCCTTGGATTTCCCAGCTTGCTGTCCAATATGCCCTGATGTATTTTCTGATTGTTTTCCAGCTGGAGAGGCACCTACCATTTTATTTCCTTCTGCACGGGGTTGGCCGTCCTTTACGATGTGAGTTCCAGCTCTTTCCCCACTTTCGTTGGTCGTTGTCAAACAAGAGAGTTTGCCGCGTGTAATGCAGCTGGTGACTCTTCCTCTGCCTCCCGGCCCCCAACATTTCGTGCTTCCCTTTTGGGTTAGAAAACGTTGGGAGTGCAGGAAAGTCTCCATTGTTCATCCTCTTTCAAACCTTTTAGTGACCACAGTTGCTTTTTCATGCAGTGGTCTCCTTTCCCTCCCATCATCCCCTTAAAAGGCAGCTCCAGGGAAGTGTTGGTGGGCTGGTATGATGTGATTCCTAATACGTTGTGTCTTCTTGCAGAAACCCTGGTTCTGGGATCTCCGCCAATGTTGGGTTGGGTTGGCTACCCGCAGCAGGTAAGAGGTCAGGGAGACATTTGAATGTAGATTTCAATGGAAAAGTATTCATAAATTCGCATCCCCCTTTGCAAAAATGGCATGAAACTGCAATGTGTCCTGCCTTTCCAAACATAACATTCATCCAAGCCTTAAAAACGCAATTCTTTCCATTTCTTACAGCTAAAAAGCAACACAACTGAGTGATTAAACAGTTATAAGGAATACCTCATGAGAACAAGTGCAAGCACAACAGGCACACGTTGTCCTGGGCAAAACCATAGGACGGTGTGGTCAGGACAGGAAGAGATGAAAAGTAGTGTATACCAGCCACCCTGAACCCAGAGTCGTATGCAAAAGTTTATAGTTGTCAGAGAATCCCTAACTGAACAACAGCTGACACTGGGGCTACATGGTAGAAAGTTGAACATCACACCCTTGGGAAAATTTGGATGCCTGCTTACTATTTCTGTGCAGTTGTGTACAGATTCAGTATACGAAAACTGAATGTGGTAGATGCAAAAATTTTGATGCTCTTTCCACCAGCACTTTGTAACACCACTATTAGCTTATTATTGTTGTTATAGTTATTATTTTAACACCATAATAGCTTCAAAACTTTTTTGTAGCCACTGAAGAGTCTTTCTATTCCTGGTTTGGAATTTTCCTACTCTTCCTTTCAGAACTCTCCTAGCTGAGAAAGATTCTCCTTCCATGCATTACATGTTTAAGGTCTTCCCCACATATGTTCAGTGATATTTAGGTTTAGGGACCAAGGCGGCCATTCAAAATCCCTCCCCAATGCCCTGCTCAAAGCTCTATTGAGTGTGCTGAAATGAACAGTTTTCTGCCCTTAGTCCCTCACAGAACCCCTTCAGGTTTTCATGGAACTGTAGAGTTCTGTAGAAGACAGTGGGAAAAAAATGGTTTGGACCATTGTCTTGTAGAACTGCCTCTTTTCAGCTTCAATTCCTTCACATGTATTTAGTTGAATCTATTCTACTTTCAAGCCAGACAGTGTTCCCTGGGCCATGGGCTGCATGCAACTTTGGCACCTAATAGACCAACCCTGTACAGGCTTGATGGCCAGCAAGGAGTTATGTTTTCCTGGAGTGGCTGAGAAAGTTTCAACCATGTTCAGGATCTCCTTTGCACACGTGAGACCATGGCTTTGCAAAGCGGGTTGGAGAAAGGTTTTCCTTCCACGCAGTTGTATGAGCAATGCTGTGCTATGGACCGGCAGATAACCACTTCAGGGTCAGCTAACTTTTCAACAGATTGTTCATGGGCTCCATTTCCCAATGTGACCGGTCTGGACTCAGTTTTAGTAGAAATTTTCTTGGTGCTTCAGGTGTTGCCTTGATTTCATCAAGTCCATGTAACTTCCATTTCTGAACAATGTTTCTCATAGCTGAAATTGCTTACTGGGGGTATTTAGTTTTTTATCTCTCTCCCTGTCTCCCTCTCTCTCTTTGTCATCTATCAATCATATCTATAGCTGTCTGTCTGTCTGTCTGTCTGTCTGTCTGTCTGTCTGACTGTCTGTCTGTCTGTCTGTCTGTCTGTCTGTCTGTCTATCTATCTATCTATCTATCTATCTATCTATCTATCTATCTATCTATTTCCATCCATCCATCCATCCTCCCTCTCTTCAGCTTTGAAAGAGTGAATTATGCCCATTCTTCAAATGCTCAGACAACTGCTTAGAAGAGCTCATGGTTCTTGAGTGCAGACAAAACAACACTTGTAATTTGAGAGGTGGGAAGGGGCAGAGTATTTGCAAAAAAATTCCAGAAGCATGATTAGAAAAGGTCTTAGGAAGATCCTACAGGAAATGTTTGGATTCTGTGATTTCTGATCAAAGAAGTGTTACAAACTACTGAGTGAAATCTCAGAATCACAGAGTTGGAAAGACTGTAGTAGGGGGGGCGGAGCAAAATGGCCACCGAGTGACAGCTTTTAGTGAGCTCCTAATCCTCCTATTTTAGTTGCCTTTTATATATAGTTCATTTTATCAAATATTAATTAGTGATCTTAGTAATTTTAGTTTCTTTTATTTGGAGTAGTAATTTTAGGAATTCAGATTTAGGATTAGATAGGATTAGGATTTTAGATCTTGGACTCTGGACCCACTAGCTTTGGACACCTGCCGTTGAAGCGAGAGTACGATCTACAACCCTGAATACCACCCAAGGATGCAAAATCAGAAAGCAAAAACAAAGAAGAACTTGAAAAGAAAGTTCAAAAGGAGACATAAACTGGAGACACAGCCAAGAGGAAACCCTAAACAAGATAAGGTTGCGAGGACATTCAGGCAACCAAAGATAAAGGATTTATTCCAGCCAATGGACAATGTAAGTAAGTCTCCTTTCCTTTTTCTTCTCCCCTTGTAACCTCCGCTAATAACTCTTATTCCACATTGGAGTGGGATATGGACGATTGCCTTTCCACTGAAAATGAGGATTTAACAGGAGATAGAGGGGAGGATGTGAATAACATCAAGAGCAACATTAAAGAAGATCTGGATTTGGTTGCCAAGAACTGTCTTTTAACAGCACAAACAGTCCTTGCTATATTCGATCAGCTCTTGGAAGCTAATAAAAAGACAAATTAAAGACTCTAATGGGAAATTATACCTCCAAATTAGATAAGAAAGGAAACAGCAACTCCCATGCTCCAAATCTTCCCCTAACTTATGGACAGCACGGGCGGCAAGGGGCTCTTGGATAGAGAAGACATGGAGGAGAGGCTGGTTTTGCAGAGACATAGGATTCTACTCCAAGTTGCCGATACACCTTCAAATAGGGGTGGGTGTCATAACAGACGAGTAATACTGAATTCTCTCTCTCAACTCTTACAGTGTAGGGTATATTCTAACGAACTAAGAGAGATCTCTTGGCTCCCTAGTAGGCATGGATGTAAAAGAATATTGTTAACTTTTGGTCAGATTATTTTACCATCGATGCTCTTAAGGCTTGAAAATCCCTTAAGGAAATATTACATCCGGCCAATATGTGTGTTTCATAACACCCAGACTCAGTCTCTGCTAAAGCCTGGGCGGAGAGCCAAAACAGTGAGGGAGGATGATGTGAACCTTGAAAACTCTAAATGTAACTCTTCATGATCTGTAAAGCAAAGAACTCCTCTATTAACAAGGACAGAACAAGATAAGGATAATGAAAAAGAGATCCCAGATTCCTTTAATGGAAAGATACAGTTTCTGGATGATGAGGAAGAATTAATCCATCAGTTTGCCGCCCTCCCCCCAGGGGAACAACAACTGATTTTAAACACAATCGAAACAGTGAGACCAATGTTGAAATCGGTAACTAACGCGACAGAAACTCTCAGCACCCTGCTCCCTCTAGCTGCTCTTCTGTGGAAATGCTACTAAGCCCAGTTTCTGAAAGCACAAAATCACCGATTAAAAAAAGGGAAGGCGTCTCAGTCCAAAGCAAAAACACACAAAGGAAAAGGACGCTCAGCAAGATATTACAGCACAAGTTCTCATTAACCTTTTAGAGGATGAAACTGTAGCTGGCGACTTAATATCCCTGGCATCGGAGAGCCAGATTGAGCACCCTCAAGAGTCACACTATCCAGTTGAACCTAGTGTGGGTCCCAGTCCTGATTCCGTTCAGCAAGCCATCTATATCTTGCCATTCGGTATCATCACAAGTTAACACCATCATGGGAAAGTCTGAATCGGAGCAATTCTCTGAGAACAACCACCAACTTGATGTTAGTCACTTTCAAGCACAGCAACTAGAAAATGAGAGGGATGGACTGAGTCCTCTACCGTCGGCAGAAACGCCAGCACCAGGTCAAAATCGGGAATACTGGCACCCGAGACAGAGAAGAGCAACGGTTACAACTTATGATGGGGAAAGCTGAACCTTATAGTAATTGTGTTTACATGGGAAGTATTGATAATATGGTACCAGCGCCAGAAACAGATTGACTGTCTGTACCCTCAGTCCTCAGCCAACCACCCCACCCAGAATATTCTGTTCTTGGGAGACCTGTACAGATTGTGACTTGGAACATAGCTGGCTGGAAAGAAGGGGCTGACACTGAACCAGTGG
This sequence comes from Python bivittatus, assembly GCF_059951505.1. Classification (NCBI taxonomy): domain Eukaryota; kingdom Metazoa; phylum Chordata; class Lepidosauria; order Squamata; family Pythonidae; genus Python; species Python bivittatus. Next base: position 231,165 of record NW_028277091.1, on the reverse strand, counting down.
GTTTCCTCTCCAAATTCGACGTAATCGCCATCCAGGAAACCTGGCTAACTGGAGAGGGTGAACCAGTACAACCTCCGGGCTTTCATGGATGGGACTCCCCTGCCCAAAAGATAACGAACAAAGGGCGACCTTCTGGCGGACTATGTGTCCTTATTAAACCAGAACTGCAATGGCAGGGGGAGAAATTATATCATGCAGATAAATGGTTGCATTTTCTAGCTGTGAAAATTAGATATAAGGAGTCAGAGTTAATACTGGTAAATGTATACATTCCCCCAAACACACACCCCTACTATAATCCTGATTACTGGACATGCCGAGAAACAATATTAGACGAAATAGCCACATTGTATTCTCAATCAATAATTATATTACTTGGAGATTTAAATGCCAAATTAGGACCATCCCTTCATGAGTTTGCGCAAAAGAAAGAATTTCCAAATGAATTTCTTGATAATCACCCACCGTGGTTATCAAGAGGTAACAAAAATAATATTGCTGGCTTGCATTTAGTCTCCCTAGTCTTTCAATGTAATCTACAAATCCTGGGAGGTAAGGATAATAATTATATATACCCATATACATACCATTCAGCCCACTCAAGCAGTGTGTGAGATCTCTTCTATGTATCAAGAAACAAAGTTGACCTCTTCTCAGAGGTCATTGTATATCCAAGAGATGAAAGTGACCATCAGCCAGTGAGTGTGAAATTATGGGGTCACTCAGATTTAAGACCATGTAACATGGCTGACAGGTGGATCGCCAATAATCTGGGGTGAGTCAAAATAAAAGGCTAATATGGGCCAAAGTTGATACAAAGGCAATTTTAGACAGCCTCAAAGCAGAGAATGCTGTTCATTGGGATACAACAATCCAGTCAACTACGGCTGACTGGCTGTCAGTTTCCAATGCATTTACTCATTTGTGTAATATGTTGAAGAAACATTTAATAACTCAATCTTCCACCAAAAGTTTTCAAGCAGCCAGATCTCCCTGGCTTGACAATGAATGTGTCAGGTTCAGCCCAAAGAACTCCATGAGACCGTACAGATATAATTCAACAGCATTTATTAGCTTCACCTACAAGACAGAAATCTCACCAGACTGAATCGACACTTCCCAAGCCAGCAAGCAAAGACTGCGAATTCCTTAGGATGGTGCCAGCCTCATCCTCTTCACCTTCCCACCCTCCTGCTGGCGGCTAAGGCAATGCTTATCTCCCTGAGCGCGGCCTTCACCAAACCATTCCATCACAGAATGCCAGTTGATGAAAAAGAAATTGAAGGCAGCCATGAGATTTGCTCAGAGATGTTCTACTGTTTATACACAAGCTGAGATGCTGACTATAAGAAGAGAATATAAAAAACTTATGAAGTTAAAGAAAAAAAGTAATGTCACCTCAATTTGGTTAGAACTCGAGTTGGCTGCAAAAAGACACAATTCGGTTATATTCTGGCATTCTGTAGCAGGAATCCTAAAGGATGGGAGATTTGTATTTGACATACCAATCTCCGCTGAGGACTGGGAGAACTTTTACCGGTGCTTGTTTGCTGTAACAGAATCTACAGAGAAAAGCCCTTAAGTAGTGATTTATCATCTATTGAAGCCTCTCCCCTTGGCCACCAGTCTCAGAAAAAGAGGTCAGTCCATTATAAAAGGTCTAAAAAGCAATAAAGCCCCTGGTGAGGATATCCTACCAGCTGAACTATTCAAGAAATTCCCCGACTGGCGGGGCCCACTATTGGCAGATCTATTCACACATATAAATAATACCCGCCATATCCCAGCCGGGTGGAAGATGGCAATAGTCGTCCCTATATATAAAAAAGGGAATAAAAAGGATCCTAGTAATTACAGGCCCATTAGCCTAATTGACATTGTTGTTAAAATATATGCTAGGTTCCTTCTGAATAGCGTTGAATGCTGGGTAGATGAAAACACATTCTCGTAGAAGAACAAGCAGGTTTCAGACAAAGCCGATCTACCGTTGATAATTGCTTTGTTTTGAACCATCTGATTGACAAATTTGTCTGTAAGAGGAGACGTTTGTTCGCTGCTTTTATAGACCTCACTGCAGCATTTGACACGGTAAATAGAGAAGGACTATGGAGTAAAATGACAGCTCTTAAAATAGAGCCCAGACTGCTGGCTTTGATCAAAGCCCTGTATACAAGCGCCTGTTTCAGGCTGCGGTTCGGGGTTAACGGAGCTGCGACAAATAGGATCAGCACATACAAAGGGGTAAGACAAGGGTGCGTACTAGCCCCATTATTAATATATACATCAGTGACTTACCAGGATTAATGAAAGATCCCACGGTACACGTGCCTAGGGTCCCGAATACATATTGCAACATTCTGCTCTACGCCGATGATATGATATTATCATCATACTCGCAAGTAGGACTGCATAGGCTGTTAAGAAGACTTAGCTCCTATTGTCAGGATAGCTCTTTAATCATTAACAAATCAAAATCAAAAATGATCATGCTTGGAAAACGACATCAGAGACACAGATGGCAATTAGATGGTGAACCAATCGAACGAGTTAACACCTTTCCTTACCTAGACGTAACTTTCTCTGAGACTGGATCTTGGGTTTGTCATCATCAACGGAGCTCGCTCAGAGCAAAGGCACGTTTAAATGTACTGCTTAAATTAAAAATCAGAGTTATCCAGGCTCCCTAGTCCCAATAATCAAAGTATACAAAGCTAATGCATTGTCGAAGGCTTTCACGGCCGGAATACGATGGCTGTTGTGCGTCTTCCGGGCTGCGTGGCCGTGTTGTGGAAATTTTGTTTCCTAATGTTTCGCCGGCATCTGTGACCGGCATCTTCACAGGGCAGGAGCACAGACAGGAGCGGTTCTCTCTGTGCCCAGGATGATGTGACCCTTTTGTGGGTATTTATAGAGATCAGCGAGGGTACCTGAAGGGGGTGGGGGTGGGGAGGGTGGGTCGGTGGGGGGTAGGGTTAACGAGTGGCTGCTTGTTTTGGTGTCAGCATCTGTGTGTATCTTCCTGGGGGTTAGGCAGGGTTTTTTCTTCTATTGAGTTGTTAACGAGTGGCTGCTGGGGGTGATTAGTATGTTCATTGTGTGAACTGTTCACACCTCCCGGTGGTTGAGCTGAGTTCGTTGACCTTTTGCAGGCTGTATTTTTCAGGATTGGTAGCCAGGTTTTGTTGATTTTTAGACTCTCCTCTTTTTTATTGAAACTGTGCTGGTGTTTGTGAATCTCAATGGCTTCCCGTTATAGCCTGGTATAGTGGCTGTTGGTGTTGTCCAGTATCTCTGTGTTTTCAAATAGGATTTTGTGTCCAGTGTGCTTGAGAGCATGTTCAGCTACTGCAGATTTTTCTGGTTGCTGTAGTCTGCAGTGCCTTTCGTGTTCTTTTATCCTGGTATGGATGCTGCGTTTTGTGGTCCCGATGTATACTTGCCCGCAACTGCATGGTATGCGGTATACTCCTGCAACGGTGAGGGGATCCCTTTTGTCTTTTGCTGATTTTAGCACTTCTTGTACTTTTCTGGTGGGTCTGAAGATTGTTTGGAAATTGTGTTTTTCCATCAGTTTTCCCATGCGGTCTGTGACCCCTTTGATATAGGGCAGAAATACTTTGTTGGTGGGTGGCTGTTTTTCTTCTTCAGTCGCATGTTGCTTTCTTGGTTTGATGGCTCTTTTTATTTCATTTTTGGAGTAGCCATTCGCTTGTAGGACCCAATTAAGGTGGTTAAGTTCAGAGTTTAGGAATTGGGTTTCGCAGATCCGACTGGCACGCTCCATGAGGGTTTTGATAATGCCTCTTTTCTGACGTGGGTGGTGGTTGGAGTTTTTGTGTAGGTACCGGTCTGTGTGGGTGGGTTTTCTGTAGACTTTGTATCCTAATTTGAGGTCTGGATACTAATTTGAGGTAGGATACAAAGTCTACAGAAAACCCACGTCTACTGCTATTTACTGCCACCTATTGGCGTTTGTTACTAAAGGGGTGGTAATAAAACGGGAGGATTATATGCCCAGCCCCTCAGTAGAGTTTTAGCCACCATGTAGTCCGTTTTTATGGGTTATGTAGTAGTAACTAATAACCAAGTAGTGTACTTCTTCTCTGAGAGTTTGTTTAGCTACAGACTTTGTTATACCTGTGTAGTTGTTAAGTCTTGGATGCTAAATACATGAGAAGCAGTGTTTGATTCCCGATATTTTGTATGAAACTTGTATTTTATGGAGTTTTCCATTTTTATCAATAAACAACCAGATATTTTATATTTTCTGGCTGGATTTCTTTGGAGAACAAGATATGGACATTGCATTTCCTACTCTTCCTTTCAGAACTCTCCTAGCTGAGAAAGATTCTCCTTCCATGCACTGCATATTTAAGGTCTGCCCCCATATGTTCAGTGATATTTAGGTTTAGGGACCAAGAAGGCCATTCAAAACCCTTCCCCAATGCCCTGCTCAAAACTGTAGTGATAGAAAATTGACTGTGCTGAAATGAACAGTTTTTCTGTCCTTTAGACCCTCACAGAACCCCATCAAGTTTTCACAGGACCATAGAGTTCTGCAGAAGACAGTGGAAAAAAACGGTTCAGACCATTGTCTTGGTGAATGGTCTCTTTTCAGCTTCAATTCATTCACTGGCTCTGGGACAGTTCTAAAGATCTTTAGTTGGAGACGTCTTTCCTTCTGCGCAGTTGTATGAGCAATGCTGTGCTGTGGAGCAGCAGATAGCCACTTCAGCGTCAGCTAACTTTTGAACAGATTGTCCATGGGCTCTATTTCCCAATCTGACCAGTTTGGAGCCAGTTTTAGCAAAGGCTTCCTTGCTGTTCCAGGTGTTGCCATGATTTGATCAAGTCTGTGTAACTTCCATTTCTGAACAATGTTTCTCATGGCTGAAATGGCTCACTGGGGGGTTTAGTTTTCTAAGTCTCTCTCATCTCTCTCTCATCTATCATCTCCCTCCCTCCCTCCCTCCCTGCCTTCCCAGCTTTGTAAGAGTGAATTACCCTCATTTTCAAACACTCAGACAACTGCTTAGAAGAGCTCATGGTTCTTGAAAGCACAAAAAACAATTATAATTTGAGACGTGGGAAGGGGCAGAGTAGCTGCAAACAATTCCAAAAGCAAGATTAGAAGAGGTCTTAGGAAAATCCTACAGGAAATGTTTGGACCCTGTGGTTTCTGCTCAAAGAGGTGCTACAAACTACTGGGCGAAATTACAGAATCACAGAGCTGGAAAGACTTGGAGTTTGTCTAGTCCAGCCCCTGCTCAGTGCACAAGCCAATGCTTTTCCAATTTGGCAACTTTAAGATGTGTGGACTCCAACTCCCAGAATTCCCCAGCCAGCATCTTGAAGTTGCCAAGTTGGAAAAACACGGTACAGTAGTAGAGCAACTCGGACAGACGACCCTCCAGCCTTTCCTCCCAACAAAGCAGAACCCGTTCCTTCACGTGGCAGCCCGCTCTGCTGCCCGACATCTGGCACAGTTGCGGCATTCCTCCTAACCTCTAGCACAAGCTGTGATTTGACCAGGGTTGGCTCAACTTTTGCGTGCAGCTAGAAAGGAGAAACCCTGCAGGTCTGCTCTGACCTCACAGCTTGACTGATTCATAATTCATCTTTACGTGTCAACAATGTACAAGTGGGGAAGATCTGGCTGGTTGTGTTGCTAATGTCAGAGTCTCCACACTCAATCCCAAACCTTCTGTATGCTTCTCCTGAATAAAGAAATCTCTGATGGAAATTTTGGTCTCCAGAGGATTTACTGATCTGTGGGATTGAGTGTGCAGACTCTGACATTTTGTTGAGTCTCATTCTACATAGCAAAACCTTGTCCTTTTAAGCCCAACTTCCCCCCCTTCTAGGTTTCTACTCCTGCTTGCAGCTCTTTGCGCCTTGCCCTGGTTCGCACACCTCCTGGCCTTGGATGTCTGTTTCAAGATAGAGATAACGGCACCTGGCCTCCTCTTCCCCCCTTTTATGGCAGGTCAAGCAAACGGTTAGAATAACATTCCCGGTATTTCACTATTGATCTATGGTTAGCAATAAAAGCAAAAGTATGGTTAGCAATAAAAGTAAAATAAAAACAATTGAAGGTTCTGGTTTGCATAGATCCTGACAGCTATGGCCTCTTCTCACGCTCACATCTCTGCCACAGACCTCCATCCCCGTCCTGGTGGCCCCCTTTCCTCTCTGGAGCATTGCACCAAAAATGGGGGAGGGGCGAGGGGGCTGAAAAGTAAAAGGGAGATAGAAATGAAATGTCAAGGGAAGACCCTGCTTGTGGGGGCTCTCGAGGACAGTGTTTCTCACACCTGGGACCTTTAAGAAGTGTAGACTTCAACTCCCAGAATTCCCTAGCCAGCCCTGCTTTACCTTCGCTTGGGAAGGTGAGAGCTGGGATTGCATGAAACTGTTTCTCTTCCTTCCACCCGTCCCCTTGTGCGCTGCAGCCTCTCCAGCCCAGCATTTGTGGCTACTACCTCATGCAGTTCTCCTTCTACTGCTCCTTGGTCGTCATGCTGCCTTTTGACATCAAACGGACGGTGAGTGGTCTCTGGCGGAAGAGATCGGTCCGGCTGGTCAGGAAGCCCCATTCGGATCCAGGAGGGAACACGGTTCCTCCTTTTGGCCCACAACCAGCATTTGTGCCTTTCAGTCGATTTAAGTGGCTGCCCATCTCACTAAGGAGACTCTGGGCGGCTAATTTTAAAACTGCAGAATCAATCAAATGAAGAGAAAAAGTGAAAAACGAGGGCACTAGTTGGGTGTATCTGCAGATGCAAAACATTCCACTCTGAACCCCTTCCCCATAATGGGGGTGTCTGGCCCCCACGAGCAGCTGCAAAATCCATCAGTTGAATCCTCTCCTCTCACTGCAGGACCTTCGTGAGCAAATTGTCCACCATGCAGCCACCGTCTTCCTCATCAGCTTCTCATACTGTGCCAATTACATCCGTATCGGTTCGGTTGTCATGATTATACACGAACCTCCAGATGTTATCCTGCACGTAAGTTAATGCTCAGGAAAACTCTTCGCGAAGGAGGAAGAACAAATTCTTGTCCTTCCTCTCTTTTTGAAAAAAACTTTCATGTTCTTTGGAAAGAGGAAATAAATCTACAAAGGAATTTATTTCAGCTTTCCTAAATCTCTCCAGGTGTGTTGGGACAGGCTTAGTTATGGGTGCTGTAGTCCCAATTTAAAGGCTTGTTTGAAGGAAGAGAAACATACACTGAAGCAATTTGGAGACAGCATCAGCGTGCAAAGCATTTCGGGCTGCAATTGTTTCAAATTTTAGATGCCCAGTTTTGAGTTTGAAACCCTGGTTTGCATTTGTTCTGCATTTAGCACCGTAGGTTTGGAACAGGTTTGAGCTGCTGGAGACTAAGACAGGCTTGTAAGCTAACCTATGGCCATGTTTCTCTTTGGCATTTACATATTCCCCAAACTACAATTCCCAGCATCCTTCGTGAGAGAGAGAAGATGGGTGCTGCAGTTTAAATGTAGAGAAACCTGAACCCGAATCCTGAAAGTCAAGTCCTTTCACAATAGGAACCTCAGCCGCTCAACAATTTCTGCTTCTTTCTTTCTCTTTTTCCCCAGTTCGCGAAGATGTTTAACTACCTGAAGTGGCAGAAGACTTGCAACACCCTCTTTTTCATATTCACAGCAGTATACCTGTTCTCTTTCCTGGTGTTTTTTCCATTCAAGTACGTTTCGGGAATGCATGCAGAAAGGGGGGCGGGGTTTGATGGCACAGTTGCAGCGCCATCTTGACTTTTTTGACACCCCCACACACCTTGGGACACCTCAGCTTGTCATTGCTCTCTACAAGTAGCAGTTTGAACCTCCATGTAGCCCATCAAACCACCAGAAGTGGGAGGTGACATCAAGGCCAGGAAAACTCCTCAGGTTGCAGGAGTAGCAGTGATAATTTTTGGGAAATAAAAAGTCGGTGGTTGAGGGAGGGAGGGGGACTGAGGGACTAAACGGCCACAGAATGTCTCGTTTTGCAACTGCCTTGTTTCGCAACCATTCGCAGTTACGGTGGTGATGAAAAAGTCACTTTGCCACCTGTCCTTACATTGATGACCTTCGCCGGTCTGTAAAGCGAAGGAAAGTTGAAGGAAGATCTTAAGCGCATAGGCGGTTTCACTTAGCGACTTCTTTGCTTACCGACCCAGTTGCCGGTCCCAATTCTGGCTCCTAAAGGAGGACAATCTGTGCTCGTTTGGTGTGAATGAAGTGGACGGATATGGCCAATGAGTCATCTGGAGCTCTAACCTGCAGCAAAGCGATGCTTTATTTTAAGTGCCCTGTGTTTCCCAAATCTCTCTGTGCTTACACAATTTTCCCCAGAGTAGCAGTTTGAACTCCATGTAGCCCACCAAAGCGCCAAAAGTGGGAGGTAACATCAAGGCCAGGAAAACTCCTCAGGTTGTAGGAGTAGCAGTGATACTTTTTGGAAAATAAAGGTTGGTGGTTGAAGAACGGAGGGGGGCTGAAGAATTAAACAGTTGTAATAGCCACAGAATGTCATTTCAAGTCATCTGCACTTAGCAACTGCCTCGTTTAGCGACTGTTCAGTTACGATGGTGATGAAGAAGTAACTTTGCCACCCATCCTTGCATTGACATTTGCAATTTCACTTAGTAACAACTTCACTTAATGACCCAGTTGCCACTCCCAATTGTAGTCGCTAAAGGAGGACAATCTCTGCTATTTATTTATTAATCAAACTTGTAGACCACCCATCTCCACACAGAAAAAGCATAAAACCAGTTAAAAACGCAAAACAAAGTTAAAAAGACTACAAATGGAGTTAAAAAGCAGAGAGAGCATCCTCAGGGCACTAACCGTCCCGCAGTGTCGGGAGTCCCCATTAGATCCCCAGGCTAGCTGGCAAAGCCAGGTCTTGAGGCTCTTCCGGAGGGCCAAAAGAGTGGGGCCAATCTCACCTAAGGGGGCAAGATATTCCACAGGGTGGGGGCAATGGCAAAAACACTCTCCTCCTCGACCCCGCCAGCCAAATTTCTTTAGCCAAAGGGGTCTGCGACATACCCTTCCTGCTGGACCGGGCGGGACAGGTTGATCTAACTGGGACGAGACGGTTCCTCAGGTAACCTGGGCCCAAGCAGTGAAGGGTTTTAAAGGTCTTAACACTCAACACTTTGAACTGGACCTGGAAGCAGACTAGCACCCAATGCAGGTCATGCAGCAGAGGTGTTGTATGCGCAGCCCTGGGGGCGCCCAAAACTGCCCGCACCGCCAGATTCTGTACCAGCTGCAGCTTCCAGATACTTTTCAAGGGTAGCCCAATGTAGAGCGCATTGCAGTAGTCCGTGCAGGAGATGACCGTGGCACGAGTGACCGAGAGGACTTCCTGATCCAGGAAGGGGCGCAACTGGTGCACAACACGAAGTTGAGCAAAGGCTCTCCGAGCCACGATTGCCCCCTGCTCCTTCAGCAGCAGTCGTGAGTCCAGGAGGACCCCCAGATTGCGCATTGGGTCTGTCTGGGGTAGTGCAATCCCGTCCAGAACCAAAGACGGTAAAACCCCAGATACGGACGAGCCCCCAGCTCACAGCCACTCCGTCTTACCAGGGTTCAGCTGGAGCCTGTGGTGCCCCATCGAGACCCCCACAGCCTGCAGGCGCCGCAAAGGAACATCCACAGCATCACTTAATTCACCTGGGACAGAGACGTAGAATTATCACCGGCGTGCCGAGGATACCTCATCCCACAAAACTGCCCCCTGCCACCGACCCAAAAGGATACCATGATTATCCTGCCGCTGAGAGGTCAAGAAGAGCCAGGATGCAGGCGCTACCCCATCCCGGTCCCGCCGGAGATCATCTAGAAGTGCAATCAATGCCATTTGGGTTCCATATCCGGGCCTGAAACCCGACTCGAAGGCGTCCAGATAATCCGTTTCATCCAGGACGCCCGGGAGCCGCAGTGCCATCACAGGCTCAACCACCTTTCCCAAAAAGGGGAGGTGAGAGACTGGACAATATTTGTCCAGAACAGGGGGGTCAAGCAACGGCTTCTTGAGGAGAGGACGAACCAGCCCCTCTTTAAAAGGGGCTGGGAACACCCTTCTCAAGGATGAATGAACGATCTCTCGATTATCCCAGCCTTAAACAGTGCTGAGCAGCAACACAAGCGTAACCCTTTTCCTCCTCCTTTTTGCACCCCCAAAGGATTCTCTACAACACGTGTTACTATTCCATGGAGCTCACCCAGCCTTTTTTCGGCTACTACTTCTTCAATACCTGTCTGATAATCCTGCAGATCCTTGATCTCTTCTGGCTGTCCTTGATCATTCGCATGGTTTATAGGTTCCTGATCCATGGAAAGGTAAGGGCAGAAATTGGGCACTTGGGGAGGTGGGGGCTAAAGGCCCATGCTGGGGAGGGGGGAGAAGACCAGAAATTGCTTTCCTTTTACCCTGCTGCACTTTCAGGTCCTCTCCGCTGTCGCGGTGGATGCCCGATTCTTTGGTTCTGCAGATCCTCGCTCTGCCCGGCCTCACGTGCCTCTCCTCCTTGTCACCTTTCATTTCTCCCAGTTTGAATTGTAGATTGTAAGCTCTGCGGGGCAGAGATTTGCTCTGCTCTGGTCTGCAAAATGCCCGCTGTCCAGATGCTGATCATGCAGTCAGTTTAGAGGGGGGATGGGAGAGGGAAATTCAGTGGGGGTTCCTGTGCTGTCGATCATCCGTCCTGATGCTTGTGCAAGGCTGGTGATGCTTGTGCAAGGCTGGTGTTCAGTGTACCTGGGGCTGTCCAAGGATGGCACCTTTCAGCGCGGATGGCCCTCCCGGCCAGGACAGGCATCTGTTTGGCTGCCCCATGAGCTTGGGAGACCCAGGTCAGCTCCCCCACCCCTCCCACCCCCGTTTGGGCCCTGAGGAAGCAACAGGAGGCTGGATACCCCTATCACTGTCCCTGCGAGATGTCTGAGGAGGCCACACGTGGCAGCACCCACCCACATGCGAGTGGCGTCGGAAAGGAGGCAACATTCTGCCAAACGTTTTCCACAACCTGCTTGACCTGCATTGCTGAATTAAATAATTTCTTCTTGTCTTCACAAGACATGGAATTGTGAACTAACCCAATTTTGCCATCAAAACACAATGAGAAATAAAGCTGACCACAAGTGACATTAATTCAGCTCCGCACACTGTGGGAATACAGCAATGAAATCGTAGCTGGCCTGGCTTGGCATGTGGGGTGAAGAGAACCGATCCTAGCGCTCTTTCTATTGCCAGCAGCCAGGCAGGGGTGTTGTGCATGTAAGGTCCCAACAGCACCATGTACACATAAAAGGTGAGCTCGGTGGGTGTGGAAGGACTGGAAACTCTGCAGAGATGCAAAATATCTTCAGGAAATAACTAAAAGGAGGGATCCTCTGCTCCCCCACAACACCCAAGCAAGCACACTAAAACTGCTAGAAAATAGAATGGAGTCGCTGAAAAGGTGGAGTGAATTACTCCATGCTGCAGCATCTCAGTTGCAGGTCCCTCTTGCAATTTTCTAAGGAGTGCCACCATCTTTGTTTTCATCATACCAAATGGGTCCAAAAATGTACAATCCAGAGATCAGCTGAGGTCCAGCAGGATCCCTACTGTGTCCTTCAGCCCCAGAGCCTCAGGAGAGGGGGATGACCATGGTGGCGTTTTTGAGGGTTTGGAGAGATGCCAGAGGTGAAATGGATGTCTTAGCCTTGCAGGTTGTTAAAGCCCCCATGCCCCCTTAAACTTGTGAACCCCGCCCCACAAAGAGGCCTGGGCTTGCCTGCAAGCGACACAACGCCTGGTGTGGCCCTCGGGTTGTACAAAAGTTGTGCATCCCCAATGGAAAAGGCCAGTTCTGTGTCCCCCAAATGGACTCCAGCCGAGCAGGACCGAAGGAAGGTCACTGCTCCGTGTCTCTCTTGCAGCTGGAAAAGGATGTGCGGAGCGACTCAGAGGGCAGCGAGGATGAGGACGAGGACGAGGACACGGCGGGACAGAAGGCAGAGCAGAAAAACAGTGCCGTCTATCCCCCATCCAACCCCCACCTGCCCTTCATCACCAAGAGAGCGCACTTGCAACTGAACAGGGGGGCTCCCCCTCCAGCGGCCACACCAAAGCCACATAGCCCAGCCAGCTGAGCCTGTGATCACTGCTCCCTCTTGCCCTTCCCTGTAATGCTATGTGGGAATGACCTTGGGACGGGGGGTGGCGGAGAGATGCTGCCTACCGAATGATCGGATAAGAGGGGGTGTAGCCCACAGCTACATAAGAGGCTGAGAAAGAAAGGAACCTCCCTCGCTTATCAGGCTGTAAATGAGACAGCAGGAGAACTGTACTTCCAGACTTGCAAGATTCTGTTAATGTAGCCTTACAATAAAGTAGAATTAGCTCATCTGGTCGTGGTTCCTGTCTGGCCTACTTGGGAAGGCTGACGTTCCCTCTGCTTGCCTGAGCTCCTCCTAGGCCTGGAAGGGCATCACTCGAGCCCCCTGGCCGAAGCTGTGTGCTGCTTCAGTCACTCTTGCTTGATCTTCTGAAGACCCGAAGAGCAGCAGCAAGAAGGAGCAAAGCCTATCCAGATGATCGGCAACATCACTGGAGCAGCCCTCTTGGGTGGCTCAAAAGCTGGCAAGACGCTGTAGATTTCTGGCTTAGAAACCTTGCGGGTGGGGAGAGCAAGGAAGATGTGGGTAGCCCAGCCCAGGAGGGAGATAATGATCACCCGAGTGATGGTGGAGTCTCCCGAGAGCCAGGGCCATGAGTTGGGCAGGGGAGCAAAGGCAGGGAGAAGGTCTGCATGGGGCGTCGGCAGCTTGGATGATAGAAGAAGGCCCAAAGCCCCTTGCGTTTGGGGGATGTGGGCAGCAGGAGAAGGCGGCAAGGGGAGAAGGTGGCGGTTTGGAGGCATCTCTGAGAAGGACCAGCTGGAGCAGGAGCCAGTATCTGTGTATGCCTTCACCAACTAGGTGCTCTCCGAGGATGGCCTTGAGTGCCCACAATCTCTTGGGCCTGCTAGCTAGGAGTTGATGGGACTTGTAGCTCAAGAGATTTGGAGGACACCAGCCTGGAGAATAAACTAGAGGAGATGTGGTCGCTGGTGGGTTCGGGCACAGAAAAGGAAGCACAGCCACGGAAACCAGGACCAGAAATCAATAGGATGAGTTGCAGCTACCTGATTTCCTTTAAAGACAAGGTTTGATCCCCGAGTCCATCCTCTGCTCTGGGCAGGGAGCCTCATTAAAGCATCCCCAAGAAATGGCCGTCCGTCGACCGCCTGAACGCGTCCCGTGAAGGGAGCCCATCTTTTCCTTGGTCTCACCCTCCAGGAGTTGCTCAGATTCTGCCTTCCTGTAGCTTAAATCTGTGCGCTGGATTACGGGAGGAGAGAGAACAAGGCTTGTCCATACCGCCCCCCCCCCGTCTTCTGCCCTCCCCTAAGTACCTTCCAGCGGTATCCGTAGGGGAGGGGTCAAAAAGGTCAAGATGGCAATGGCAACACATGTAAAAAAGGGGGTGAAGATCCAATCACCCCGTCTCAACTCTCTGACCCCCTTTGCACTAAGACCGCTGACTTCTTCCAAATTTCTTTTTGCCCTTTATTCTTAAGGTGGGATGTGGCCCAACCAGCATTAAGTGGGATTATTACTGGATGCCCACAACGGGGAAACATGCGCTTCTGTGGATGCAGCCTAAAATTGCATTTGCCAGTTTTGCAGCCACAGCACACGGCTGGCTCCTGCTCAGTTTGCAGTTCCCAGGTATCTGCCCCGTCTGGTGTCTCTGCACTGATTTCTGCTTCTTAAGGGGAGATGTCTGGGTCAGCGGAACCTCCTCTTCTTCTTTTCAGCTCATCTCTTTCAGGCAGGGCTTCTGCACCTCGGCCACATTCAGGCGTGGAAGGGTGCTGGTTGTCGCCTCAAGGCCGACTGCGGGCAGCCAGGTCGCTGGCGGGAGCGCCTCTCCCCGGAGGTCCCTGCCCATGCCGCTAGGTCTGGCCGGTGGCCTGCCCGGTGCCCTCGGCGTGACCCCGGTGCCTTGTGGGGCCTGGGGAGTGTGCCTTCTCTGCCCTGGCGCCTGCCCTGTGGAGCAGCCCCCCCAGAGATAGGGATGGCCTGGACCCTGTTTTCCCCCGGGCACTGGGGTCAGGGAGCGGGCCGAGTGGCATGGGGTGGCTGGCGGGTGGAGGGAATGTTGTTTATACCTTTAAATGGTCTTTTTAAATGCTCTCTGCTTTTATTCTGTTCACTGCCCAGAGCTCCTTCTGGGAAATAGATAGTTTTATGAAGAAGTAATAACTAATAATAAGAGTTCTGTTCAGAGATTTAAAAAGAAAGTGACCTATACACCACCCCACATTTTGGCTCTGGCCCCATTAAGTTCTGGGAGAAAGGCCTGCCCTGCAGGGTGATTGGAAAAGTTTGAGAACTACATCTAAAGAAAGACGGATAGAGAAAAGAACTATGCATAAGAAACCCATATTTGCAGGAGAAAGGACTACTGTGGGAAATGGAAAACGAGGCCTACAGAAATGCAAACCAAATACAATTCCCAAACACCGCCTTCTAAGGCTCCAGGAATCAATTTAGCATCTTGCAACTGTTTGTGTGCTTCAAAGAATTCTGGGCTCTGCAAAATGTTTCAGGGCTTGCAGTGGTCACCCACTCCACCAAACTGGGGAAAAGAGCAACCCCCTTACCTTCTTGAACCAGATCCACCCTCTGGCGTTGCCCGCAGAGCCAGGCGAGACGGAGCAGAAACTTAGAAAAGCTGTGCCAAATACATCTTCCTGGCCCCAAATGAGCTAATTTATGGACGAATCCCGTAACGTCTTCTTCCCCCAGATGCATCCACTGAGACCAGCAAGACTCACAAGAATCTGCCCAAAGGAACGCACTCTGAACCCCAAAAGGACCAGAGACCACCTCAGGCTGAGCATTTATTGCTTTCTCAGGGGATCCAGGAGCCATTTGGAGAAATAAATAACAGCAGGGGAGAGTGCTTCAAGCAATTCAGGAGGGCAGCCTGCCGTCTGGTCAGGAAGAAAGATTTCTATGACAGTCTCTTCAAACTCTCCTTGGCCCCGGGATGGTGGAGGTAAAGAAGCTCCAGGCTGACAGTCCCGGACTCTGCACTGGGCCCCACCTGTTTCCGCCATGTGCCCGTACGGATCACCAAGCGACGCAAGGCATAGAGGATGCAAAAGGCCACGGGTCCTACGCCCAGCAATATCGCGACGACCAGGAGGAGGAGATGCCTGTCCCCAAGAGCAAAAACACCTCCGCGGGGCAGGTAGGAGAAGGATGGAGACTGCAGACAGGTGTGGGAGCGCTCCTCATAGGTGCTGTGGGACGGGCAGGTGGTGCAGTTGTGGGCCGACCCCGCCAGGCAAGTGTAGCAAGATGGGTCACAAGCAGAACAGGCCTGGATGGTGCGTTGGGTCCCGTTGGGGTTCAGAGCCGCTCGGGACAGGCTATAGTACCTGGGGGGACAGTAGGAGAGGCAGAGGTGCTGGACCACGAAGAATGGACTGGGGCATTCTAGAAAGAAGAGAAGAAATCCCGTGAGCAGAGCAGCAACTAGGAGGCAAGAAGGCGCAGCTGTGGTGGGACGGGGAACCTAGCTTGTGGGAGGGGAGAAAATGGCCGAGCACAGGGTGGCAAGACTGACCAGACTGAGTTTTATTTTTAAAACACTATGCCCTCAAGGAGGAAAAGGGGCAGAGGAGGCTTTTCTCCTTCTCTTTTCAAGCGGGGACTCGGCGAAACAGAACAGGAGCACTTTCCTGTAGAATAAAGAGTGCTACTTTATTCCACTCTAACAGATTATCCTGTGCTTTTCCCCCACAAGCAGGCAGGCCCTTGTTCGTCTCGATCGTCAGATTATGCATTTGGGGGCCAAAGTCCAGCTCACCCAGGAAAGACTTGCTATGAAGCAAGAGGGGGCATACACGTTGCCTTCCCACTGTACAATTACAGTGCTGTGTCCAGAGGCCTCTGGCACGGGTCCAGGTTACCTGAGGGACTGTCTCACCCCCATCACATCGACCCGTCCCACCTGGTTAGGCAGAAAGGGCGTGCTGCGGACCCCGTCAGCGAGAGAATGTCGGCTGGTGGGGCCAAGAGAAGAGCCTTCTCTGCCGTGGCCCCTGCCCTTTGGAATATCCTGCCCCCAGAGGTGTGGCGGGCCCCTACCCTCCCAGCCTTCCGGAAAGGACTAAAGACCTGGCTCTGCTGGCTTGCATGGGGCAGTAAGAGTTTTAATCAATCCTGGGGCTGGCTGGGGCCCTGATGGCGCTCCCTGAGCTACTCGCCAATTGCCATAAATTCTTGGAATTTATTTATTGTTTATTTAAGACTGCTTTTATATTGCATTTTAATTGATTTTATCTTCTCCGTAAACCGCCCAGAGTTGCTTTTTAACAAGACAGGTGGTGACAAATTTGATATATAAATAAATAAATAAATGCAAAAATAAATTTTGATAGAATCCTTGCTCTTTCCTTCCTCAACTGCTGTGACTGGCTCTCCATGGTATCTGGTGGCATGGAGTTCCACAGCCATCAAAAATGTTCTGTGGCCATCTGGGTGATGCGCCCAAGATGAAGGCACCCACCCCACCCCCACAACTCACCCTGGCATGTCCCGTCATGGCTGTGTCGCGCACACTTGCTCACCGCTGGGGGAGCGGCCTGCCGGGCCGTCATGTCTTCATCAGTCCCGTACAGTTTTAGCACAAAGTTCTTGAGGAACCCTTCAGACAGAGGCAGAGAGCAGACAAAAAGGGTGAGCATACAGCTCCCAAAAGACAGGTGGGCATCGCAAAACCAAGAACAGTTTACATGGGTGCAAAAGGCAAGGCAGGAGGGGGGCTCTGCATGGGAGCAGAGGGGGAAGAGGGAGGCGGAGAGAGAGGAATCTACGTTCATAGGTACCAATTCAAGTTTCTAGACCTTAAGCACACAGAAAAGAGCTGGAAAGAGTCAGTAAGAAGTCAGGGGCAAAGAGATGCTATCCAAGCTGGAACAAGGCGGCTCGGTCTACCTGTGTTATAGGCATCCCCCTTGTTTTCCAGAAGAAGGGTCCAGATACCCTGGGGGTCTTCATCCCAGTAGTGCGTGGACATGAAAGACCAGTCCTTGTAGCCTTCCCTGCTGGTGTCGTAGGGCCTGGCAGCGAGCAAGCAGCAACCCTGCCGTTAAAACGTGGCAATAGTTCTCCCTCGGGCCCTCGCTGCGTTTGCGAGAGGCAGCAAAGGGAAGATCGGCTGCGCTGTATTCATTCGATTTGATTCACAAGCCGCCTAATTGGAACAACTCGAGGTGACAAACAGGAAGTTAAAAGGCATTGTAAAAGCCACCCAGAAGGGAATCAATAAAATCCCCAAACCCCCACATCATCTGGGAAATACAAAACATATGCAAAGAATTGAAGAACCGTCCTGCGAATGCTGGACCCAGTTGCGCTAGATCAAACCTGGCTGCTCTGGGCACACGACAGAGAGGCGGGAAAGGCAGGAGCCGGGTTCACCTGCTGCACCAAGCCATGGTTTACTGAACCTCAGCTGACCGAATGACCCCAAAAGGCCACGCTCGCACCAGACATTTTGAAAAAAATGACTTGATGGCCTCATGCAGTGTATGAACAAGCCACCTAGAGTCCCGTAAAAGTGAGAGGGATGGCTAGGTAAATCAAATGAATAAATAACAAAACCTTTCAGCTCAGAGCTGACAGGATCTGGCTTAAAAACAGAACAAAAGTTTTAGAGGTGCTTCAAGAATCTCCTCTTTTCTGATCTTTTAGCAAAGTACACTACTGAGCTTGCATGGTTTGCTCTTATGCTTTTCCTGCGCAAGCGCTGGGCGGGGGCGGTGGGCGGCTCACCCACACCCCGGGGGGGTCTGGGACTGGGGAAGCAGAAGGGCCAATCCCTTCCCCATGAAGCTGCCCAGGTGCGAGGATTTCCACTGGGGGAAGCGCTGGGGGCCGGCTGCCTCTGCACACACCCAAGAGGTCCCGAAGTTCCACCTTTTCTGTTCAGCACCTTTCCCTTCTTTGCCTAAGCTCTTGGACAGCACTGGGGGGGGGGGGGGGAAGCAGATTTGAAAACAGGAGGTCTCCCACCTCCTGCTCTCCAATCCGACAGGCTTCGGCCACCTGGGCTTTTCCCCCAGAGCTCTCATTGGCGCCACTGGCTGGGGATTCTGGGGATCACAGCCCAACACTCTTTGGCGGACTCGGGCAGGGAAGACCGGCTTGCGCACGCACATGCAGGGTGGGGGGGGACGAGTTCACCTGACGGCCACCAGGGTCGACGTTGTTCCCATCGGACTGGTCAGCGAGATGGCCAGATCTCCCCTCCGGCTGTAACTGAGCGACAGCCGCACCTGGACGTGCTCCAGGGAGCGGACGGCCTTGTTCCTCCTCTGCAGGCAGGGGGCGGAGGAGGCATTCTGGGAGACAGACAGACGCGAACCGATGGCCCTGTCGGAAGCCGAAAAGATGCAGTGAGATCCAGCTCAGGAGGACACTGGCCTGCCCCCCATCTCCGAGGATCAAGAGCCCAGATGAGGAGTCCACGAAGACCCCTTAGACCTCACACTCCCCAGATGTAAAGTGTCGGAATTAGCCTCCATCGGTCCAAGGCCTTCCAGGTAAAGCGGGCTTTTAACTCCCAAAAGAAGCGTGGCAGACCCAGGGCTCGGGAAGGCGTTCTGGGCTTGTTTTCGAAGTTGAGCAACTCAACAATGAAATAAACAACAACAAGCGCTAAGATAGCATCCTTGATCCCCAATCCTGCCCCTTTTTTAGAGACAGCAGAAATGATGTAGGCGAATCTTGCAAGTCTCCATCTTCTCGTGTGAAATTAGCGCTTTAAAAGCATTTTCATTTTCACGTTGGGTGCCTGCAACGCGGCCTCAAACTGCGATGGTGCCCATCCTCCTGCAAAGGGTGGCAACTTGGGTTGAATGCATACAAGGATCAAGCACACTATTTGTCCACTAGGTCTTTTTTTACCGGGGGTAAAACATCTGGCCAAACTTGGAAGAAAGAGCCTGGGCTTCTTGTAACAAAAACCTGCAGATGCTTAGCGAGGCAATCCGCTCCAAAATGCTGAATGTTGCTGAACCTGAATGTGGGGCCAAACTAATGCAAGGAGATTCGGCTGCAAAGATGTGGACATTCGTGCAATATCATCCGAAGGATGGGGCACCATTCCCTGCTCTAGATGGACCGTTTGTCGGGTTCAGCCGGCGCGGCACTGCTAGGGAACCCGGCCAGCCGCGCTGAGCCAATTCTACCGCCCGCTCGCAAGCCGGGGAAAAAGAGGAAGAGAGAGCCGGGCTGATTAAGGGGCCACCTGCGCCCGCTTAACAAGGAAACTGCAGAGTGGATGTTCTGTATCCACTCTGATGAGCGGCACGCGCCGAGACAAAGGGCAAAGCCGGGAGCCGCGGAAAGGCGATCACCGCGCGATCGAGAAAACCCCGGCTTTGCGCACGGCTGAAAGGACCCCGAGGAAACAAGACCACGCCGGAAGGGCAGAGCCATCAAGGGGCAATGGGAAACTGGCTGAACCTGCCATTTGGACCATTACGGGGGATTATTGGGGTACCGACAAGCCGCAACATGTAACTTGATGACGGGGCGAAGTGCGGGAAGGGGAGAGCTATAAATTGTAACAAGAAATGTGCCAAGCCAGTCCTGGCTTTGTTTGTAACTGTTGCGTTACGCTTGAGTAAACCTCTTTGTGAAACACACGTGTCACGGGAGTTTCTCTTGACGAACGGGGCATCCCCTACACTGTTGTCCTGAAAGGCTGCACTTCACAAGATGTTAGGCATATAGCCGTATATTAGAGTCTATTGTGACTGAAGCGTTGGAGGCATTTTGTAAGTCAGTCTTTGGGTGTGGGGGAGTGTAGGGTATGCTTTGCCATGCTTTCTTACACTGGCTTGTAGACCACCTGAATGAAGCATTTCTGCTGAGGGCGGGTCCTCGTCCACCTCTTGGCCATCTCCACCAAGGCCCCGGCATTCAAGAGCCCGTAGCCGTAGTAGTGGCTGACTGAAAGAAGAAAGACGTGCTCAGGGACCCCGCCACGGCCCTTGGATGCCCTCCAGGCACGCTGGCACCACAGTGCCTACAATCCCGCCAGAGCAAAGGCTCTTCCCACACAGCAGCAACGGGACACAGCCCTCGAGATACAAAGGAACTCCCAACTGCGCTCCGGCCTCGGCACGCTGGGCTGCGTCCCCCTGGACCGGTGACCCTGGCTGGCGAGGCTTCTCTCGGGGCACAGGGCAGGGGGCTAATGCTGCACGCCGGGCTTTGAGGCTTACGCGGGGCAGCCACGGCCAAGCCGGGGCTGGAGGGCCATTCGCAACCTAGGGCAGCGCCCCCCTTGTGGGCTGGCCAGGTGCTGAAGCAGGGCCGTCCGAAGCTCTGGAAGCAGCCGGGGACTTAGCCTGGACCAAGAAAAGACGGGGCTGGGCACTCGGGTGCCTTCGATCTAGCGGGCCATCGGTTGGGACTCAGCAGCACGCTTTCTCTGCCGCGGCACTGCCCTCTGGAGGGAAGCACCCCTGAGATCCGTACGCTTCCCACCCTGACGGCCTTCCAGAGGGCCCGGAAGACCTGACTGGCCTCCCGGGCCCTGGGGCAAGGTGGAGGGAGCACCTCCCCATCCTGTTCTTTATTTCCTATGTTTCTTTCTAATCCTGCTTGTCTTGGACTTTCTACCTGTTGGGTTTTTTCGTGAGCCACCTGGAGTCAGGCTGCTTCTCCAGCTCTTGCCCGCAGTGGGTCTCGCAAGGAAGGCTGCCGTGCCCCCACCGGTCCAGCCCTGCCCTTTTCCACGGTGCTCCGCCCCTTCCCTGGCAGATTCTCAGGGCCTGCAAGAAACAAGCGTGCTGGAGCCCTTTCAGAGCCCACCCAGGGTTTCCTCCCTTTCCACCAGTGTTGTTCCGACTTGGCCGCTTTAAGAGGTGTGGACTTCAACTCCCAGCAGTTTTCATGGCAAAACCCTCTATTTTTTAACAAATGAAAAGAGTGACATGGTTTTCAGGTTTTGCGAATATCTTGAATATCTGGCGAATAATTTTGATTTTGCGGACCGCTGGGAGGGCTTTGGGGGGCCCCGGGGGGCCCTCGGACCACACTAAGAAACGCTGCACCGCACCAATGAGCTCACTGGCTTTGATTGGGGGGAACATACGTATCAGTAACAAGCAGGTCCCTCGGCATTTCAGGAGGAGCCGCGTCTGCAGAACAACCAAAGCGTGATCAGCCACGTATACCAGCGTTTCTCCGACTTGGCAACTTTGAGATGTGTGGTTCCCCAGGCTGGCTGGGGAATTCTGGGAGCTGAAGGCTACCCGTGTTAATGCTGCCAAGTTTGAGAACCACCGAGCTAGACTCTGTGAACGTAGCCAAGCGTGTTGTGCACACCACTTTGTGGCTGTGTGTCTTGGGCTAATCCAAAAAACAGGTCAATGCTGTAGCCAAATTGAGGGGTGGGCACTGGATGTCGCACACCCATTTACATGCGCTGCACACACAAGGGCTGCACATCTGCACTGCCAAAATCCAGACCACCGTCCGAAGGCAGGACAAATTTCCTGCCCCCTGGGCTGCCACCCAGGGATGGTCTGTTCTTCCTGACACATCGAAGGGCCCGTTCCCACACGACCCGGCAAACGCTGCTGTCGATGTGCTTTCCGTGGCTGGGGCTTTCTTGTTTTCACCTCAGGTGTCAGGAGTCATTGCTCGTGGCTGTGCTGTCAGACGGGCAGCCGTATCCCTCACTTAAAGGCATCCCTAAGGGAGAAACCACAGGGCCGTTGGGAGAGAGCAGAGACTCAGCCAGGCACTGCCCGCAATCCCATCGCAATCCCATCCTCGGGGCAGCGGGGAACGGCCATCTCTTCCCCACCGGCTGCTGCTGATCTGCTCCCTGGGGCAGCAAAGTTTGGGGAGGCGTGTAGCTGCGGGCGAGGGACGGGCGAGCCAGGGATCTGTCAAGAACCAGGAGATCATGAAAGGGAAACTGGATGCCTGGTGGGGCCATGGACACAACACCTTCTTGGCAGCAACACACAAGTGGTGTGTCTTCCTCTGCTCCAGGGACGTTTATGGGACTTCCCAGACTAGCCTCTGGCCCTGAGATCTCCTGCTGGTCTTCCATCCGAGCACTTGGCTGGCTGGACCCTGCTTGCCTTTTCTGAGATTGGCTGCGGCCCACACAGGTGCAGCAGGAAGAAATCGAAGACCTTTAGAGAAAGGGTGACATTCAGATGGAGCCAAGAAATCTCTGGAGCAGATGGGCAAGGGGCAACCCTCTGCCGTGCGCAGAAAGTTCAGCAACCCACCCTTGCCAGAAATCAGCGTCTTCCCTGGAACAGTGCCTCTGCGCAAGGGCAGAGTGCATCCCGCGTGGCCCAAGGCAGACAAAGGGTGGACCCAGGGCGGATTCTGGCCGAGGCTGGCCAGAGCCTGTGGCCGCTCTGCAGAGCATGGCCTAGGACTCGGGGCCTCTGTGAATCTGGGGTCTACGATTTCTGCTCAAGGGCCCCCCTTCGACCCCCCGCCTATAAGAGCCTGGAGCTGAGGGAGCTCTGATTGGCAGGAACCCCAGCCACTCTTCGTGTTCACACAACACAATGAGCTAGACAGACGCGATTGACGATCCTGAGTTGTATGAACAGAGTCCTTTTCTTGTGCCAACCCACTTGAGAGAATCAGGGCTATGGATGTTTTCTGAACACTCTCAGAACGACTGGCGCCTCAACTTATAGCTGCCCCACTTTACGTCTTCCAGATCAAGTGCTCCAAAGGATGGACTATTTACAGGCTCTTGTTACTATATGAAAATCCTCTTGCACATGCCCAGGGGCACCTTTCAGGACGTTACCATTCGCTGAATGCAGAGCTGACAGGGGAGCAGGTTTTGGGGTGAGCCACTGGCTGGTCCAAAGGGCAAGTTGTGTTTTCAGTGGGGCAGGCACTCTGCATATGCTCGGGAGCCTTATGCAAAGCATCCCACCCAGGTGTGGGAATAACTTCCAGGGTCCGGTCCTTAGATGAACCACAACCAGCAGCTCCTGCTTCTCAGTGAGGTTGTGGGAAAGGGCTCTGCATGTGCCCAGGGTCTTCCTGACACTTTCCAGGGCCCCCCTTGGGTGCTGCAAATAAAGCCCCAAAGGGGACTCCCTCCCTTAAACCCTAACGCGAAAATGAGACCCCACCACAGCCTGGCAAGACTTTTGATTGACCGATCGTGTGTCATCAAGTCATTTTAAACTCTTGGTGACCACCCAGAGAGATTCCCTCCATGATGACCTGTCCCCACCCTGGTCTTTCAGGCCTTCCGAGGGTGCCCCCATCGCCCCTGTCATGGACCCCACCCACTGGCTGCTGGTCATCCTCTTCTCCTCTTTCCTTCCGCCACTCCCAGCACCAGAGCCTCCTCCAGAGAGCTGCACAACATGTGCTGAAGTAGGACAATTTCCGCCTCATCACTTGTGCCTCATAATCTGGGTTGATCTGTTTGATGATCCACCGCTTGTTTTCTAGGCTGTCCATGGTCTCCTTCGGCGTCTTCTCCAACAGCAAAGTTGAAAATCTCTTCCTCTCCTGCCTTCAGAGTCCAACTTTTGCTTCCTGAGAGGGTCACAGAGAATCCCGTGGCTTGCACGACTCTGGTCTTTGCAGACACAGGCGCATCCGGGCATCTGGATCTCTTTTCCAAGGCCTCCGTGGCTGCTCTGCCGAGGGTTTCTCGACGGCTGGTTCCTTGATGTCGATGGTTGATGCTAAAGGCAGAAATTCTCCACCACTTCCATATCCTGGTTCCCAGTTCTCAGGCTGGCTGCTGCTCCTCTTGTCCTTCGCCTTCATATTTGATTTAGTCCCATTTTTCACCGGGCTCCCTCACTTTTCGTGACCCTTTGCGTTTTCGGCTGTCGGGTTCCTGCCACCAGCACGGCGCAGGTTGTCCTCCAGTTCCAAGGCCAGGCTTGCCTTCTCCCTACCCACCTTCCCTGAACGCACCTTCCGCCCGGAGGCTGGGGAGATCCAGGGAGAGGGTGCAACCTCGTCGCCCCCCTTCGCCAGCCCGGAGCCGTCTCTTTTGCCGTGTCCTGCCTGTGCGAAACAAGCACCACAAATCTCTCTCTGGGTTAGTCAGAAGTAAAGTTTATTGGAAGTGTTTGCAAAGGCTGGTGGGCTTCCTTGCAAATTAGAAGCCACGCCCACATACACACTCCGGCCTAATTATATACCTTCCCGATCGCAAGTCCCTCCCCTTTTCCCCATTGGCTGAGGTACTCAGGGTATACACTCTTTCCAGCCGCTCCATGATTTCTTCCTGGTCCCTCCCACCTCATCCATTGCAAGTCTATGGTAATTTGCTCAAGGTTTCAGCTAATTGCATTATACTGATAGAGATTGCTCCAAATTAATTTG
This sequence comes from Python bivittatus, assembly GCF_059951505.1. Lineage (NCBI taxonomy): Eukaryota > Metazoa > Chordata > Lepidosauria > Squamata > Pythonidae > Python > Python bivittatus. The sequence continues at coordinate 206,684 of NW_028277091.1, read as the reverse complement.
CATTTACATTGTCCCACACAAGGAGACAACTTCCTCTCCATCTGCCACTATTTGATAACCAGAACACTTAACACTACTTCCTTCTCTCACACACAGCTGCACTCTTAGCATGCTCAAGCTACTATTTCTTTGTCAATAGTAACATATTTTATCTATCTCTCACAATCCACCCTTTTTCTTTTTATTCTTTTATTATTGACACTGTCAAGCTCTTGTAGCATTAGCGCAACTTCTTGTTGCCTTTGGCTCCTGACATTTCTTCTGAGTGGGTGAGGAGGTACCAACCCTTCCAATTGGGAAAGCGTATTTTCACATTCCCTTTTTCTGGGGTTCTCTGCTAAACCCTCTAAGAGGAACCTACTCTCACTGTAAGGTGGTGGTTTCAGAGGCATTTGTTTGGATATAGCTGTTTCAATCAGCCTCTGGACTAAGCCCCCAACACAGGGAATTATACAGCTTCCCAATGCAGCTAAAATCCCTATCACTACTATCAGGGAAGCCAGTATTGATACCACCATAAATCAGCCCTGGGAATTTTCAGGTTAGAGTAATTCCCATGTCCATCAATCATAGTGCAGGATTCTAATTCTCCTACAGCTTTGGTGATTCCTACACCTTGCCTGTGGTTCCCATACGCTGCAGAGAATGAGGGTGGCATTTTCCTCTTAAATTCTTTTTCCATCCCAAGGGAAAGGGAACCACCTGGGCTACAGGGTTACCAGAGACACATGCATAGCAATTGCTCTTGTTTAAGTTCTTTTACTGTATATTTTGTCAGGTTCAGCTGGCACTGCACGCCCAGGAACTTGCCCAGCCGCGCATTAGTCAAATTTCACCGCTCGAGCGCTAGCGAAGAAAGAGGAAGTGCGAAACAGCAAACTAACGAATGGGCCCCCTGGCGCCACTTCACTAATCTGGAGCGGATGCGTAGTGTTAAGCCAGAGGGCCGCGGGCGCTATAGACAAAGGAGAGATCAGCAAATTGAGGAAGAGATCAGCGCGCGAGGGGATGCTCCCGGCTGGTGCGAGGGGATGCTCCCGGCTGGGCGCGCGACAGAAGCCCCAACGAAGGCAATGACCACGCCACAGGCAACAACAATCAAAGAAACAAGAGAACTGGGCTGAACCTGCCATTCCAGTAGAAGGGGGGGATTACAGGGGGCAATCTGCAATCTAATTTGTAATATGTAACCTAGCACAAGGGCCCGCGGGGGGGATTGAGACAACTATAAAGGAGTAACGTAAATGTACCAAGCCAGTCCTGGCTTTGCTTGTGACTGCTACGTTACGCAAGAGTAAACCTCTTTTGTGAACCACATGTGTCACAGGAGTTTCTCTGTCGAACGGGGCAAACCTTACATATTTGACCCATTCAATCGTTTGTTGCAGATCAATTACCTCAATTATTTTTACTCCTACTGGATCACTAGTTAATCTTACCTTAGATCTTGGGTTTGGTTGCCTGACTGTCTGCCTCTGTTCTATGATTAGCTGGAAACAACAACCTTGCACTAGTGTTGTCCTGTGTAGTGACTACCACAACAATTAGTTATATACTTACAATCACAAAACACACACATTCACACACATTGGTCCTTTCCACATGATCTGTTTCCTCTTTCACTTCTTCCCCACAAAAGAACTGACGTTCCACACAGCAAACCACAATCAACCCAATAATGACTAATAGAACAAGCCCCCCATCCCCAGGACACCATACTCCAGCGTGACTTTATTTTCTCTGGGACTTCAGGTCCATTGGGTCCTCTTAAGGTTTGGATTGTCCACACAGGTTTTGGCTCTTCCACTGGGCCCTTGACTCTGGTGCAGTGGGTCCACCCTTTTTCTCTTGTCCTTACAGATGTCTCAGTGGTGAGGAGCACTTGGAACAGGCCTTCCCACTCTGGTTGCAGTTTGGACTCTTTCCAGGACTTGAGCAGGACCCAGTCTCCTGGTTGGATATTGTGGACTGCAAATTCTAAGGGTGGTGTTTGTGCTAGAAGACCTTTATTTCTGAGAAGAGATAAAGAAGAGGACAACCCCAGTGTAAGGTTTGCCCCGTTCGACAGAGAAACTCCCGTGACACGTGTGGTTCACAAAAGAGGTTTACTCATGCGTAACGTAGCAGTCACAAGCAAAGCCAGGACTGGTTTGGTACAATTGCATCACTTGTTATATTCCCCCCTTCCCGCGCTTTTTCTGCCCCGCGATCGTGTTACCACTGCAGATTATCGGCCCCCCGATAATCTCTCTTAATTGTCCATGATGGCAGGTTCGGTCAGGGTCCATTGTCCTTGATTGACAGTCCCCCCCCCCCGGCTTGGGTTGGTCCCCCCCCGTTACGTGCAAGCCCGAGGGTTCTGTGTTGCGCGGCGCTCTTGTTTCACTGCCTGCGGCCCCGTTCGTTGTTGGCTCGTGCCGTTATCAGTGTAGAGTTAAAACTTCCGCTGCGGTTTTCCTGTTGGGCTGGGCGCAGGTGGCCCATTAATTAGCGGCGCTTTCAGTTCCTCTTTCCCTCGCTAGCTGCCACCGGTGGAGTTCGCGTGGTGTGGCTGAGAGCTTCCCCGAAGCCCCGTGCTGACCGAACCTGACATACCGCCCCCCTGAAAACATATCCCCCCCGACTTTATTTCGGTTTCCCGGGGTATTTGTTGTAAAAGTCCCGCACTAGGTCCGGCGCTCTTATGTGGGTTTTGCTTACCCATTCGCTGTGGGACTTGGGAAAATGTTTCCATTGCACTAGGAGCTGGACCTGCCCCTTGTGCCTCCTGGCGTCCAGTATCTGGTTGATCTCGAAATGCTGCTCCCCACCGACCATGATGGGTGGTGGCACCCTCTCTGCCTTGTGCCAGGCGTTCCCCGGCTGGTGCAGCTTTAGCAGGCTGCAGTGGAACACCGGGTGGATCTTCCCGAGGCTTTTCGGGAGTGTCAGCCTGACGGTTATGGGGTTGATGACCTCTGCAATGGGGAACGGTCCCACAAATCTCGGGCTGAGTTTCTTCGATGTCTGGTGTGTCTTTAGGTTTTTGGTTGACAAATACACCTGGTCCCCCACTTTCCACTGCCCCTCGGGGAGTCTCTTGCGGTCCGCGTGTTTTTTGTAGTCGGCTTTGGCTTTTTGCAATGCTGCGTGCGCCGCTCGCCGGGTGGCGTCGATTTGGGTGAACCAGGCATCCAAGGAGTTGATTTGGGACTCCGGCTGAGGCAACTCCGGCATGGGGATGAAGTCTCTCCCGGTGGCTACTTTGAATGGAGAAAAGCTGGTACTTTTGTGGACGGCGTTATTGTATGCTACTTCCGCGAATGGCAGTAGCTCCACCCAATCGTCCTGTTGGTGTCCCACGTAGCAGCGCAGGTACTGTTCGAGCCCCCCGTTCAGGCATTCCGTGGCTCCGTCCGTCTGCGGGTGCGCCGCGGAGGAAAGGGCTTGCTTCGTCCCCACCTGCTTCAGGAACTCCCTCCAGAACCGCGCAATGAAGTTGCCACCCCGATCGCTGACGGCCCGTCGGGGCGCGCCGTGTAGCCGGTAAACATGCTGCACGAACAGCCTCGCCAACCTCTCCGCCGTGGGGACTCGCCGGCACGCTACAAAGTGCGCTTGTTTGGAGAATAAGTCTGTAACCACCCAAATGGCAATCTTCCCCTTACTCTCCGGGAGCTCTACTATGAAGTCCATGGCGATCTCTCGCCATGGGCCGTCGGGGTCCGCTACCGACTGAAGTAACCCCCTAGGCTTGCCTTTAGCCCCTTTCGCCGTCGCGCACACCAGGCAACCCCCCGAGTATGCCTCCACGTCCTTCCAGAGCGTTGGCCACCAGAACTGCCGCCGGATTAAGTGGAGCGTCTTCACGAAGCCGTAGTGCCCTGCGTTCCAGCTGTCGTGGGCTCTTTCCATGACCCCACGTCGGCACCCCTCGGGTACGTACAACTTCCCTTTGTGCCACCACAAACCCTCTTGGCTGGTTAGCGCTCCTCGGTTTTGCTTGAGCCAAGCGTCCCGCTCCGCTGCCTCCGCAAACCCTTGCTTTACCTCAGTCGCCGTGTCCCGTGGCTCCCCCTTGGTCTGGCTCCGGGTCACCACCTTTGCAGCCAGCCTGCTGGCAGGGATGATGGAGTCCACGATCTCCTCTCATAGGCTGGCGTGCTGGGGCATGCGAGACAACCCGTCTGCTAGGAAGTTACGTTTCCCGGGGATGTGTTTTAGGGTGAACCTGAACCTCCCAAAGTATTGGGACCACCGCACCTGTTTGGGGGATAGCTTACGCGGGGCCTTCAGGGCCTCGAGGTTCTTGTGGTCCGTCCACACCTCGAATGGTTCGGCTGGCCCCTCCAATAGATGCCTCCACGTGGCTAGCGCCCACTTGACCGCGTACGCCTCTTTCTCCCACACCATCCACCTCCTCTCTGTCTCCGTGAATTTGCGGGAGGCGTAGGCGCATGGGTGGATGGCCCCCTCTGGGCTGGGCTGGAGCAGGACTGCCCCCGTTGCCACGTCTGACGCGTCTACTTGTATGATAAACCGCCGATCTGGGTCGGGATGGGGCAGGATCGGCTCAGCTGTGAACCGCCGTTTTAGCTCCTCAAATGCCCCCTGGCATTCCGCAGTCCACGCAAGTGCCATGCTGGGCTTGGGGGGTTTTCCACTGCCCTTGGTTTTTAGTAAGTCTGTCAGGGGAAGGGCGATTTGGGCGAAGTTCGGGATGAACTGTATGTAGAAGTTCGCAAACCCCAAGAAGCTTTGAAGTTGCCTCCAGGTTCGTGGCACTTCCCAGCTCAGAACATCTTTTGCTTTCGCCGGGTCCATCTCAATTCCCCGACTGGATATCCGGTAGCAGAGGTAGTCCAGCTGCTCCCGATGAAACTCGCATTTTGATAGCTTCACATACAGCTGCGCCTTCAGCAGTCTCTGGAGCACCGTACGCACCAGGCTCACGTGCTCCGCCAGGGTTTCGGTGTAGATGAGGATGTAAGCTTCGCGCAAGTCCAGTTTTGTGAACACCCTCCCCTTGGATAGGTGCGACATTAGGTCCTTCATCAGGGGGAGGGGGTATTTGTATTCGGTGCTGATTGCGTTCAGCCCCCGGTAGTCCATGCACATCGGAGTGAGCCATCCTTCTTCTCCCGGAATAGTACCGGGGCCGCTAATGGTGACTTCGCGGGTTGGATGAATCCCCGCACTAGGTTCATGTCTATGAACTCCCGCAGAGCCCCCATCTCCCTCATTGACAGGGAGTACATTTTCGGTTTGGGCAGCGTTGCCCCTGGCTCTAGCTCAATGGCGCAGTCACTGGGTCAGTGTGGAGGGAGCTGGTCGGACTCCTTCTCCCCGAATGCCGCCGCCAGGTCTCGATATTGCCTCGGGATTCTGCCGCTCGTCGTGGGTTCCCCGGACTCTGGCCCTAGTTTTGCAGTTGTCCCGCCAGTCGCCGCTGCCTTCCCACACCTTGGGATCGTTGGGAGTCTCCGGGTCTCCGGCGCTGCTGTTGCTGCTGTCGCTGTCTGGGTCTCGGGCTTCGTCTGCTCTCGTCTCGCCTCCCTGTGCCTCGGATCCTCCACTTGCCCGTCTGTGGTTGCGGTCGTGCCCGTCACCACGGACCGGTCCCGCCTGCTCTCGCGCTCCGCCGGCCTCTCGACCCCGAATCGCACCGCCTCTGCCGTCCAGTCGACCCGTGGGTTCCGTCGCCGCAGCCACGCCAAGCCGAGTACCACCACGTAGTCGGCCACCGGGACCACCACAAATCTTAGTTCTTCCCAGTGACTCCTGATCGTCATCTGGACCGGGTCGGTGTAATACTGAGCTGGCCTCCCCCCGCCAGCGAGCCGTCTAGCTGGCTGAATGCAATGGGTTCCCAGAGGCGCCTCAGCTGTAGTCCGAGTCCCGAGACCACAGCTGGGTGCATCAAGCAGTGGGTGCAGCTTGAATCCAGCAGCGCCCGCAGCTGTGCCTCCCCTCCGGATCTCAACCCCCGGATGTGTATCCTCACCCAGAACGGAGGGCAGTCCTCATCCCCGATTGGGTCCGCGCGCCTCGGTTCCCCTGCTCGCACTGGGACGCCGTTCAGTGGGAGCGCGCCTCGTTTCCTGCCGGCTCTGAGTCCTCTCCGGAGGACACTGTCTCCGGGGTCGACCACCCCATCTGTCCTCTTTCAGTCACCGCTGCCACTGCACTCTTCCACGGTCGGTCGCTGGCCCTTTTCCCGGTAGGGCGCGGGGGCTTGACTTCGGGCCGTGGTGAGGCTCCTTCCCGCTCCGTCCGGCACTGCGCCGCTCGGTGGCCTCTGCCTCTGCACCGGAAGCACAGGTTCGGGGTTTTGGTTGCCTCTCGCCCCCCGGTGGACTGCTGCCGACTGCTCCGCCTTTCCTCTGGGGGTCTCTCCCTCGGTCAGTCCCTCGTCTGGTCCCGTCGCCTCGCGCTGTGTTGAATCTGCCGCCACGCCGATTCCGCCGTTCCGGCCAGCCAGATCCAATCTTTCACTGTGGACGGGTCATCCCGCCCCAGCGCCCGCTCCAGGATCTCCGGATAGAGCCCCCTCTTAAAATACTTCACCCTCAGGGACTCCGGCCAGTCTGTGAGCTTCTCTACTAACCTCCGGAACTCCATGGCGTGCTCCGATACCGACTTGTCCCACTGTCTGAACTGCAGGATGTCGTCCTCAGCCCGCTTGGCGCTCAATGTGTCCTCGAATCTGTCCCGGAGCGCCTGCGTGAAGTCCGGGAAACTCTGCAGTTCCGCTGCGTTGGCGTCGTACAGTCCGATCACCCAGCTAGCCGCTTGGCCGTCTAACAGCTCGGCCACGTAGGATCCTCTATCCTCGTCCCTAGCGAATAGGTGACCACCCCTCTGAATGAAACCCCTGACATGCATCAAGAAGTGCGGCAGCTGTTCAGGGTCCCCTGAGAACTTCCCGGTGATGCCTCGAAGTCTCAGGGTGTCCGCCACCCGTCGGTCCACTGACCGGGGCATCGTGGGCGGTGCCGGCTGGGGTGCCGGGCTGCCACCCCTGTTGCTTGTGCCATCGCTCACTGCTGATGGCCCCGCTCTCCGTAGCAAGGTCTGGAGCATCGCCTCCACGGCGTCTAGGCGCCGCTCGATCCTCTCCTCTAGTTGGGCGAACTTCTTGTCCCACTCGCGGTTCCAGGCCCCCAAACCCCGGGTCATCGTGACCCCTGAGCTGTCTGGCCCTTGGTTTACGCAGATCGACCAACTCTCCATTGGAGGGTCCCCGGCCCTGGCCGCTGTCCCGTCACTCCCGGGTGGCTCTGACCGTCCCTCCTCGAGTCCGGGTTCCTCGTGCTCCAGCTGACCCACGGATTCCTCGTCGCTGGTCATGCCTGTATAGAAAGGGAAACGCTCCTCGGTGGCACTGGGTAGCGCTAACAGTGAGTCCTGGCTTCATGTAAGGTTTGCCCCGTTCGACCGAGAAACTCCCGTGACACGTGTGGTTCACAAAAGAGGTTTACTCATGCGTAACGTAGCAGTCACAAGCAAAGCCAGGACTGGTTTGGTACAATTGCATCACTTGTTATATTCCCCCCTTCCCGCGCTTTTTCCGCCCCGCGATCGCGTTACCGCTGCGGATTATCGGCCCCCCAATAATCCCTCTTAATTGTCCATGATGGCAGGTTCGGTCAGGGTCCATTGTCCTTGATTGACAGTCCCCCCCCGGCTTGGGTTGGTCCCCCCCCCCATTACATGCAAGCCCGAGGGTTCTGCGTTGCGCGGCGCTCTTGTTTCACTGCCTGCGGCCCTGTTCATTGTTTGCTCGCGCCGTCATCAGTGTAGAGTTAAAACTTCTGCTGCGGTTTTCCTGTTTGGCTGGGCGCAGGTGGCCCATTAATTAGTGGCGCTTTCAGTTCCTCTTTCCCTCGCTAGCTGCCGCAGGTGGAGTTCGCGTGGTGTGGCTGAGAGCTTCCCCGAAGCCCCGTGCTGACCGAACCTGACACCCAGTATATATTCCAACGCAGCCATACTTCCTAAGCATTAGATCATTCCTCGTTCATCCCAAATTTTTCTAAACCACTCCAAATGCATACTTTGAGTCTGTATAAATAGTACCCTTCTTCTTTTTTTTTTTATAACTGCAAGGCTTGATTTAAAGCATACAATTCACAGGTTTGAGCAGACCATGTGTTTAGTAGTCGCCCTGCCTCCTCTATATTTTGTGCTTCCCCATTAACAATTACATATGAACAATCATGTTCAAGATCTTGGTTCTCTGTTTCTGCTTTCCACAGGAAGGTGGCTGGATTGAGGCAGGAATCAGTAGTTAAAACTAAATCATCTTTTTCCATCAGAATTGCCTCATATTTTAGAAATCTTGAATCTGTAAGCCACCTGCCTGCCCTTTGAGTTAGAATTGTTCTGACCTGGTGAGGGTGCTTACCACCAATGCTCCTCCAAAAGTTAACTTTCTGCTTTCCTGCACCAAAATAACAGTGGCTGCAACTTGCCTGCACACAAACTGGCCATCCTCTGATTACTGGGTCTAATAGTTTAGGCAAATAGGCCCTGGTTGTCACTTACCTCCCCAATTTTGAGTTAGGATTCCTAAAGCTGTTCCTCTGCTCACTGTTGCAAACAGATGGGAGGGCTTGTTTAGGGACGGTAAAGCCAACACAAGGGCAGTAATCAAACTTTGTTTTAAATTATGCACCAATTCTTCCTCATGAGGTCCCACTTTTAAATTTTTCAAGGGTTCTTGGTGGGACCTTAAGTTAAAAAAAACCTTCCTGACTCCCCTATTCACCATCCCCAAATGTCATCAATGGAATGACTCTCTCTTCCCTCTGTAATTTAGGGCAATGCTGCATAAAAAGCCCTGGCTCCCCACAATGGAAGCATTTTGCTGGGGGTCGAATGGGCCCTGTTCGATTTCCCCACCTCATGTCTCTTCCATTACTCCTCATTCCCATCTCTCTGCCTCTATTCTCCCAACCTCTGTGAGACTAGGCTGCAGCTGCCATAACCCAAAGATGAAGCAGGCACATAAGCAGAGAGGACAAAAGCCAGGAAACTTATCTATGAGATCCCCTCAGGGAGGTAGATAAGAAGGAAGCAAGTCCTTAAGGAACAAACAAAGGACCTGAACCAAAAAAAGGAAGTTGGGCCTGAGCACATGGAAACCCTCACCCTAATCCCATCAACTTGTAAATCAACCCAGCAAGGACTTTTGGGGTCCCAAAGCCCGCCCACTCTGAGTCATCTGAGTCACCCTTGGATCCAGACTTGGCAGCTTCCATCCCCCCCAGCTAGTGCCCGGCAGCCTAGCCGGGAAGGACCTGGGCAAGTGTGGATGAGCGCATGCGTGTGTGCATGAGAAAGAGCAAATGTACTCGCAACCAGCACAGCCTTGCTGTTACTTCAAATTCACTGGGTGTATTACAAAGAACCTCTTGGGTCTCAGTGTTTGGTTGGAAGTGATTTGTGTGAATCCCTAATTATTTCCCAGCTGTTGACCAGGACAGTGTGTCTGTCTGCTCCAGCCGCACCTATCTGGAAAACCCAGGTAGAAACAAGGGGGGCTGACAAGATCCGCGTGCCTCAACAGGCTGTGAGTGTGTGAGTGAGTGGCCATAAGCCAAACCTGTGAGCAGCGTGTGCAACACCTCCCTTTTAATGAATACTTTCTGAGCTTTTTTCAACAATTCTTCAAGTGGTTTCTCATTCCAAGCATCTATTTTCTGAATCTTTTTCTAAATATCAGGCCATGCTTTGGTAACAAAATAGGCTTTTAACAAACTTTGATTTACTGGGTCCTCTGGATTCATACCTCTGGAAGTATATAAATATTTCCTCATTTGATCTCTCAGACGCTGTAAAAACGCTGAGGGTGCCTCTCCTTTTTCCTGTTGTATCTCAAATACTTTATTAAAATTTTGAGACTTAGGCACAGCATTCCTTATGCCTTGAATCATCATATTTCTTAGATCTTTCATATTATTTCTCCCATTTGGATTGCTGTTATCCCAGTTAGGGTCCATACTTGGGAACTTCTGATCTCCTGCTACTATTCCCTCCCCTGGGGATGTCAAGTCCATGATGTCCAACTCTCAGTTCTGAAGCATTCTCACGCAACCAGGCTTGGGTCAGATAAATACTTCTTTATTAAGAGGTACATGTAGCTTGTAAACAGAACATTGCTAAAACTAACGCCTTGGGTAAACCTCCCTCTATTTATCCCCCCTCCCCTTACTGCCTGGCATCATGACTCCTCTTCACCTGTTGCTGACCTCTCTCCTTCCGCCCCGAGCTTCTTCCTGGTTCTTTGGGCCCCAGCTGCCTGGCCAGCAATCAAGCCAGTCTAAATTGCCCATATATGGTGAAGCTGCTTCCCAACTCCCCTTACAACATTAACAGCCACCGCCCCCCCCCCCCGAGTTACAAGTGGCAGAAACAAATCAATCCAACTCCCAACGAATGCAATACAATGGAAAACTACAACAGTTGGGTGATGCAGGTTCTGACATACTGCCCCCCCCCCCAAAAAACCCTCTTCACAACGCTGGCCAGGAGCCCTAGAAATATTAAAAAGAGGAACTGGAATTATGAAAACATACATCCCATAGAGTTCAACACGTTCACCTGGGTTTGTTAGGATAATTCTTATAAAAGTCCAAAATTAAGTCAGGAGCTCTAACATGTCTTTTGGAGACCCATTCAGCCAGTGATTTAGGGAAATGTTTCCAATGTACCAAATACTGAATGTCTCCTTTGAAGTTTCTAGAGTCCAATATTTCCCTGATCTCAAAGTGTTGTTCCCCCTCGATCATAATAGGTTCAGGAGGGGGCACTACCGGCCTCCATTTATCAGATTCCTTGTAGGGTTTCAATAGTTCACTGTGGAAGACAGGATTAATCTTCCTGAGGGTTTTGGGGAGTTTCAAGCATACAGACACGGGGTTAATTACTCTATCCACCGTGAAAGGTCCTATGTATTTGTTATCAAGCTTTCTACATGTCCTGGAAGATTTCAGATTCTTGGTAGATAACCACACTTTGTCCCCCACTTTCCACGGTTCACGTGGTGCTCTCTTCTTATCTGCTTGTGCTTTATAACTTTCTCTAGCTTTTGCAATCGCTTTTTCAGTGATAGGCCACAATCTCCTTATCCTGTCCCCCCATTCATCTACTGTTTTAACCCCTGTTTGAGCATGAGGAAGTTCCAGTATAGGTACAAAGCCTTGCCCTGATACAATTTAGAAAGGTGACAGTCCAGTACTACCGTGGACAGCATTATTGTAAGCCACTTCAGCATGAGGTAATAATTCCACCCAATTGTCCTGTTGATGGTTTATGAAACATCGGAAATATTGTTCCAACCCCGCATGCCTCCTCTCTGTTGCTCCGTCCGTCTGAGGATGAAAGGAAGAGCTCATTGCTTGCTTAGACCCCAAAAGGGTTAAAAATGCCTTCCAGAATCTAGATGAGAACTGGACCCCCCAGTCGCTGATCACTCTTTCAGGACAACCGTGTAATCTGTATATGTGTTGGATAAACAAGGCAGCTAGTTCAGGCGCTGAGGGGATGGCTTTGCATGGGATGACATGAGTTTGTTTAGAGAAGAGATCAGTAACAGTCCAAATTACAATCATTTTCCTGCTCTCTGGCAGGCCTACAATAAAATCCATGCTTATTTCTTTCCACGGTTCTTCGGGGCAGGCCACAGTTTGTAATAACCCACGGGGTTTCCCCCCTTGCCTTTTGGCCATAGCGCATACAGGACAGGTAATTACATATTCTGCCACATCTCTCCTGAGCGAAGGCCACCAAAATTGCCTGCGGAGTAGATGTAAAGTTTTGACAAAGCCAAAGTGTCCTGCTGTTTTATCATCATGGCACCTTTGTAGTACCATTTTGCGAGCCTCCTGGGGCATGTACAGTCTATCTGCTTTCCACCATCCCCCCTCCCTCTGGGTTAGTTCCTCCTTATTCTCCTGGAACCACTCATCCTGTTCCAGGAATCGATTTAAGTCCATTAAGAACTCTGATTTGAGGAGGGTTTTGGTGGCAGTACTTTGTGATCTAGTGACTGCAGCTGCCAGTTCTGGCCCCTGCCGGTTTGGGATTACAGCTGACACCACCTTCTCCCTTTGGCTATTGTGCTGGGGCAGCCTGGAGAGAGCATCTGCCAAGAAATTCCTCCCTCCTGGGAAGTATTTTAAAGTGAAATTAAATCTGCTGAAGAACTGTGCCCATCTTATCTGTTTAGGAGACAACTTTCTGGGTGATGTCAAAGCTTCCAAGTTTTTATGATCCGTCCAAACCTCAAAAGCTTCTTCTGCTCCTTCCAGCAAATGCTGCCAATTCGTTAAAGCCCATTTCACTGCGAAAGCCTCCTTTTCCCACACTAGCCACCTCCGCTCAGGTTCCGTGAACTTGCGAGATAAGTAAGCACATGGTTTTAACACACCTTCCTCGTCCCTTTGTAAGAGGACTGCTCCAGTTGCTACGTCTGAGGCATCTGCCTGGATAACAAAAGGCTTTGTTGGGTCTGGGTGTTTTAGGATGGGTTCAGCAGTGAATAATTTCTTGAGGTTTTCAAAAGCCTCCTGACATTCTGCTGTCCATTTTAAAGAGGTGCTGGGGGCTTTTGCAGCTGCCAAGGGTTTGTCCTTCATTTTTAAAAGATCAGCCAGAGGGAGGGCTACTTGTACAAAATTAGGAATAAACTGTCTGTAAAAGTTGGCAAAGCCAAGGAAACTTTGCAGTTGTCTCCTGGTTTTTGGGGCCTCCCAAGCTAGGACATCCCGCACCTTATTGGGATCCATTTCCACTCCTTTATTAGATATTCTGTAGTCCAGATAGTCAATGCAATCCTTATGGAACTCACACTTGGATAATTTTGCATACAACTGCGCATTTAGCAGTTTCTCCAGCACTTTCCTGACCAATTTCACATGTTCCTCCATTGTTTCAGTGTAGATTAAAATGTCATCCAAGTACACCAACACTCCTCGGTAGAGGAACTCGTGCAAGAACTCATTAATCAGCTACATGAATACCCCGGGTGCGCCTTTTAATCCGAATGGGAGGACTTGATACGCCCAGCTTTGATACGCACGCAAAAATATGCCTCTCTCAAATCTAGTTTGGTAAAAAATTTTCCTTTTGCCAAATGGGCTAACAAATCTTTTATTAATGGGAGAGGGTATTTGTTCTCTATGCATATTGCATTTAACCCCCTATAGTCCGTGCATAAGTGTAAAGTCCCATCTGTCTTTTCTCTGAAAAGTACTGGCACTGCCAGGGGGGATTTGGCGGGCACTATGAAGCCTCTGCTCAAGTTTTTGTCAATGAATTCCCTCAACGCCCCCATTTCCTTTTGGGTCATTGAGTACATCTTTGGGCTTGGGTACTTTGCTCCTGGCACCATCTCAATTTCGCAGTCTGTGGGGCGATGTGGTGGTAGTTGGTCAGATTCCTTTTCGCTAAATACTTTCGCCAAGTCCCTATATTGCCAGGGGATTTCCTCCCCTCTTCCTGCGTGGGGCTTCCTCCCTTGGCACTGCTCCTTCAGGGCTGCTGCCCCCAGCTCCCCTCGTGGGTTGGGCTCCGCCCGCGCACTCCCACGCCCGCCATCCGGAAAGGCCAGAGTCTTCTCCCGCCAGCTGATGCGGGGGTCCCACCGTTCCAGCCAGGACATTCCCAGAATGAGGGGGTAACTAGCCAGCGGTGCGACCAGGCACCTTAAAGCCTCCCGGTGCGTTCCGACTCTTAACTCAAAAGCCTCTGTGTAGTAGCGGACCGCACCTCCCCCCACCGCTGTTCCATCCACTTGCCTGAAGATTATGGGCGTCTTCAGCCGGTGCACTTTCAAATTCAATCTGTTGACGAGCGCGGGGCTGATCAAACTCCGGGAGCAACCTGAATCGAGCAATGCTGTGAGCCGGGCCCGACGAGTCGATTGTGGAGCACAGATCACTACCTCATACGTCATGGGACTCACCCGGATGTCCTCGATCGATTTGCTCGGGATCAGCTGGTCGCGCCTTGGGCTCTCCTCCCTCTCTCCTGTCTGTCCTCGCTGTCTGAGAGGTAGGCCATTCTCAGCCTCTCTTCTTCGCCTCTCGCCACTGTGCTTTTCTGTGGGGCTTTCATTTCTCTTGCAGGTTTCTCGGCTTTTTTCCCTTTCGGCGCGGTTTGTAGCCTTGGGTTCTGGGGGCAGGCCGCCACGAAGTGCCCCTTCTCACCACACATGAAGCAGGCTTTCCCTGTGGCCTTGCCGAGGGGGTTAACTCCTTCCTTGCCGGTTTCCGCCCCATTTGTCTTGCGGTGCTAGGGGTCCGCCCTCTCGCCTCCGTGCCATGCGCTTTGACTCTGGCCAGTTGCACCTCCAACACGGAGACGTGGGTGATCCATCCCGCCAAGGTCTCCGGGCACCCTCGTGGCACGGCCCTCTCGAAGAGCTGTGGGTCCAGCCCCTCCTGGAACAGCTGCATGAGGAACGCTTCTGGCCAGTCGGGGAGCTTTGCCACCAAGCGCTTGAACTCAAGCGCATACTCGGTCACTGAGCGTGGCCTCTGCTTCAGCTCCCGGATTGCCTCCGCTGCGTGCGAGCGGGCACATTGGTCCTCGAATCGGTCCCGTAGGGCGGTGATGAAGCGGTCAAAGTCCCCCAGTTCGGGGGCCTCCGCTTCATTCAAGTTGTTCACCCACTCAGCTGCCACACCCACCAGGAAGCGGGACACATACACCACCCTCCAGGCATCGCTGGCAGGTCCCCTTCCGCCTGTTGAGGTCGTTGGGTGGCTTGCTCCTGGTCCGCTCCCCCGCCGCGTCCTGCAGGGGTTTGGACCGGGGCCTGATGAGGGGGAAGGGTCAGTGGTTCCAGCAGAGCCATTGGGGATGGGTGGTCGAGTGGCGCCGGCCCCTGTAGGGGGTTGGGAGGTGGCACGGAAGGTTGTGCCAGAATCCTCAGCTTGTCCAATTCCTTCCTCAGTGCGCGCACTTCATCTTCCAGCTCCCTCACCCGTTGTCCCTCATCCCATGGCGTTGCCACTTTGGCTGCGGTCCCCATGGCCCTCGACCATCGAGGGTGGGCTGGCACCTCAAGGGTGAACCCTCCAGCGTCTTCCCAGATGCTCTGGTCTCTCGGTGGGTCCCAGGGGTGGGCCAGTTGCCTCGTTGGGGTCTTCTGTCTGGTGCCCGCTAGAGCTTCAGTGAGGGAGATTTGCCGTTCCTCCTCTTCTGCTGGTGCCTCTGGTGAACTTTTCTGCAGTTCCTCAGAGTCCTTGCTAAGTTGCTGGAAATTCCTCGTAGAGTTTCCTCTCGGGTGAAATCCAGTATCAGGGAGTTTTAGCAAAATGTCAAGTCCAGGATGTCCAACTCTCAGTTCTGAAGCATTCTCACACAACCAGGCTTGGATCAGATAAATACTTCTTTATTAAGAGGTACATGTAGCTTGTATACAGAACATTGCTAAAACTAACGCCTTGGGTAAACCTCCCTCTATTTATCCCCCCTCCCCTTATTGCCTGGCGTCGTGACTCCTCTTCACCTGTTGTTGACCTCTCTCCTTCCTCCCCGAGCTTCTTCCTGGTTCTTTGGGCCCCAGCTGCCTGGCCGGCAATCAAGCCAGTCTAAATTGCCCGTATATGGTTAAGCTGCTTCCCAACTCCCCTTACAGCCATTAACAGCTACCCCCCCCCCTTAGTTACAAGTGGCAGAAACAAATCAATCCAACTCCCAACGAATGCAATACAATGGAAAACAACAACAGTTGGGTGATGCAGGTTCTGACATGGGGATTTCTCCTATCCCATTCCACAATAGCTGCATGTCTAATGAATCCCCTCTCTTCTCCTCTGAACAGAATACTCATAAGAGACATCAACTAGGACCAAGTATATAATTTTGGTCCCAAAAACTGATCCAATGGTTCTGCCAATCCTACTGGATCCTCTGTGAGATTCTTCATTTCCTTTTTAAAATTCCTTACTTCTGCAGCACTTAAAGGGGCATTTACATATCCAATTTGCCCCTGTCCCATAGGTACTTCTCTTGAGGGACACATTTTATTTTTCTCAATGTTCTTACTTCCAGACCCCAGGGGGAAATTAATTAAATCCGTCTGGCATTGTCTTAACTCTTGTTGCAATCTTGGATACAAAGGGGCCATTGCTGTTTCAGGTCTATCCACACTCTGCCCCTGTTCCATAGGTACTTCTCTTAAGGGCCTTATAAGGGGAAGAGGTCCAGCCTCGTAGTAATTTTCCTAAAGGGCCCCCTGGATCAATCTTAAATTCAGGGTTTTTCTGGATCCTCTTAACACATTTTCCTTACTCCGGCCTCCTTCCACAGTGCTTTACCACAAACTACAGTTTGCTAGGCACACAGGTTGGTTACTGTGGACTGCTTTACCACAAACTACTAGGCACTCCCCCACAGTGATTTACCACAGTTTGCTAGGCACTTCCCGGACCTGAAATCGCACCCTCTGTAGACCTTCTTCGTGTTGCCCTCCTGTCTGAGCACCTCCAACAGACGTTGGATTCGCCATCAGCGACTTTAAGGGCCCCACTTTTACGGTTGCCGTTCACTGTTAGTCTCCCAGCACGCGCTGGCTACTTTTAAAGACCAACCATTCCACTTCTACAGAGACTTACACACACACCGCTTCGCTTTCGTGCTCTCTTTGCACTTTACCAGGATTTTCACCATCCTAGGTGCATCTCGCCATTCAGGTCCCTTCCCACAGGACTACCCAACCCCCAACCGCCCAGGAGGTACTTTCTTTTGCCGTTCGCAATTTCTCACCTGGGTTTGTGCACAAAGTTGCCCGGTTGATTTCTCCGAGGCTCTCTTTTCCGGGGGTCCCTTTACTTGACTTCTTCACCAACCTCTATTTAGCATCCTGGGATTCTTCATGGGTACCGGACCTGGAGCAAAGCCTGTTGAAGGACTGCTGAACTCAGCAGGGCATGCCTTCCTTCTCTGGGGTGCCCCCAGGCTACCCGGAGACCGTTGGGATCCCGGACGAGCCCTCAGTTGTGTCAAACAAGCACCACAAATCTCTCTCTGGGTTAGTCAGAAGTAAAGTTTATTGGAAGCGTTTGCAAAGGCCGGTGGGCTTTGTTGCCAATAAGAAGCCACGCCCACATACACACTCTGGCCTCATTATATACCTTCCCAATCGCAAGTCCCTCCCCTTTTCCCCATTCGCTAAGGTTCTCAAGGTGTACACTCTTTCGGGCCGCTCTATGATTTCTTCCTGGTCCCTCCCACCTCATCTATGGTAATTGCTCAAGGTTTCAGCTATTTGCATTATACTGATAAAGATTGCTCCAAATTAATTTGTATTTACATTGTCCCACACAAGGAGACAACTTCCTCTCCATCTGCCACTATTTGATAACCATAACACTTAACACTACTTCCTTATCTCTCACACAGCTGCACTCTTAGCATGCTCAAGCTACTATTTGTCAATAATAACATATTTTATCTATCTCTCACATGCCCATTCTGGGGATCCCTGGCCTGGCAGCGGATTTTGCAGTGAGACCTGGAGACCTTCTGCGATTCCCATTTTCTAAGCACATTCCACGATGTGACACGATCAACATGATCCGAGGCTTTTCTGTGACCGATGAAGCACATTCTGTACTGACTCTTTTTGGCCCTGGAAAAGGCAAAAACTTCTGCTCTGTGTGTGTGTGTGTGTGTACATGTTTTGTGTCGGGGAGTGGCCTCAGGGCCCCACCCACTTGACTTGCTGTGGGATGGGGGGACCCTGTCTTCTCCCGGGGGAAATGGAATGGGGAGGCCTCTGCACACGCTCAGGAGCACTGTCTCCGTCAGGCGAGACAAAGCTCCCTCCAACACCTCTCTATTCTTACTCTTGCCTTTCACCCTCTGCACGCTGTCAGAGGCCACGGATGTCTGAGCCCCATTTTGCAGCATACGCCCCCCACCCTGCTGGGCTCCTTGGTGCTCTGCCCATGCTCAGAGGCAGACCCGGTTCGGCCCCGCCATAGCCCGCCCCTGCTGAGCTCCACCTGCCCAAGGCCACCCGTCTCCCTCCCTGGCAACCGCCGGCCAACGAGCAGTCCAAGGAGAGGCGGCGGGAGTGGCGGCAGGTCTGGTGTTGCAACGGAGGGATGGAGCGGGCGGGCACACGCCACTTGGGCACCCCGGAGGGCATCAGTCCGGGCCCCCTGGAGAGGCCGGTCCCTTTTCCTCCTGGGTACGTGGGGGCACTGCCTGAGGCCACGAGGCTGGGGGCAAAGGGCCAGGAGCCTCTCGCTTTGGGGGTCAGAAATGGGGGGGAGAGATGAGTCCCCCAGCCCGGCACCCTCCTCCCGTGTGGAGCTCCAACTCCCAGCGCCGCCTTCCCAGAGGGCCGGCTGGGGGTGATGGGGAAGAGGTGCGGCAGCGCGGGAGTGGGCGCTGGGCGGCCTTCTGGGGGGTTTCAGTGTTGTGTGTCTGGGGGGAAGACCCTGCCGCATCCCCCCAGCACGCCGGGCAGAGGCAGCCAAGCGCCGGAGGAGCGTTGCGGTCCCGGGCTGAGCTGTGCCTCTCTGTCGGCTTCGGGCTCTTGTGGAGGGGCGGGGAAGAGCGGGCGGTGGGTCGCCCCGGTCGGGCTCATTTATTTACTTTTTATTTATGTATTATTAAACTTGTATGCCCCCCATCTCCCCCAACGGGTGACTCTGGGCGGCTCAGAATAATGAAAAAGGAAGAAACACCAATCCCTCCAACAATGGCTAAAATCCATAAATAATTACAATAGAAACATGCATTAAAAATGTCCTAACCCCCCCCCTATAAATTTTAGCCCTAAAACCTTCAAGATGCTGGGGGGGGCCAACCATCACCCCACCAGCCATCTCCAGAGATGGGAGCCCCCATCCGGCCCCCAGGCCTTCTGGCAAAGCCAGGACTTAACCCCTTTCCTGAAGGCCATGAGGGAGGGGGCACACCGGACCTGGGGAGGCAAGATGTTCCATAGGGCGGGAGCCACAGCAGAAAAGGCTCTCTGCCTAGACCCCACCAGTCGAAATTCCTTGACCGGTGGGGTCTGCACCCTGCCCCTTCGGCTGGACCGAGTGGGGCGGACTGAAATAACCGGGGGAAGGAGGTTCAGATTCAGGCGCCTTGTGAACCCGGGGGGGGGCAGTTCAGCCAGCAGGCTCCCTGGGTGGTGGCAGTGGAGTCTCCCCGAGATCGCCCAGACGGTCCTGCAGAGGCCCGCAGTTCTTGGAGGGTCGGCTGGTGGGCACTGGCTGAGCTGGCTGGTCAGTGGGAGTGGGGGGGAACGCTGGGGTGGCCTGCAGCGTCTGGGGGGGGGCTGGAGCTGGGAGGACGCAGAGGCCCTCCCCTCCCTCCCTCCCGCCCTGCCTTCCTCCGGGCTGGTTCTCCAGTGGGCATGAGGCTCCCGAGGGCAGCGTGCGGCATTGGGCCAAGGGGTGCCCAAGAAGGGCAGCTTTGCCCCCACCGGCTGTGCCCCAGGGGCAGCCTGATGTGCCCTGGAGGGCGCAGATGGGGCTCTGGGCTGCTTTCAATCGTCCCGCCCCTCTTTTGGAGACAGACTTTGCTCTCTGGGTGACCGTTGAGTTACAGCCTGAAATCCGGCCAGGGAAGGTGGGCAGGAGCAGAGCCAATAGGACACCCCCCCCGCCCCCCACCTGGTGCCTCAGCCAGTTGTGCAGTTTCATTAGCCATGTGGAGTCTTTTTGAGAACAGGCTGTGAAGATGTTGCAGAAAATGGTGCACGACAAAATCCACCTGAGAACAACATGAACCACAATTTGCGTAAGAACGTGTCATCGGCTATAAAGAAAAAAATTGGGTGAGGCTTTAAAAATTAAGAAGGAAATAAAAATGAGAATCCCAGGGAGCAGTTGGAACAATTTCTTTTTGCTGGACTTACAAAAGAGGCTGCATAAAGTATTGAAGAACTTTGAAACAAGGGTCACCCATCATCTGACTGGATGAAAGAGGAAGATGGTTTGGTGCAATAGGAAGGAACACAAAATCGGTCCATTTGACCAGGGCTAAAATCCCTTCGTGGATCCCTGCCTTGTCGTGGCGAACGGGCTTGCATAACTCAGTGGAGAATATGTGGTCCACTGGAGAAGGGAATGGCAACCCACTCCAGGATCCTTGCCAAGAAAACCCCACGGACGATGTCAAAAGGCTAAAAGATATGATGCCGGAAGATGAGCCCCTCAGGTCGGAAGGTGTCCAATATGCTCCTGGGGAAGAGCGGAGGGCAATTCCGAGTAGCTCCAGAAAGAGTGAAGCGGCTGGGCCAAAGCCGAAAGGACGTTCAGCTGTGGATGCATCTGGAAGCGAAAAGAAGGTCCGATGCTGCAAAGAACAATATTGCATAGGAACCTGGAATGTAAGATCTATGAACCAAGGCAAGCTGGATGTGGTCAGACATGAGATGACGAGATTGAACATCGACATCTTGGGAATCAGCGAACTGAAATGGACGGGAATGGGTGAATTTAATTCGGGTGACCATTGTATCTACTACTGTGGGCACGAAACCCTTAGAAGAAATGGAGTTGCACCCATAGTCAATAAGAGAGTGGCAAAGGCAGTAACGGGGTACAACCTCAAAAACAACAGAATGATCTCAGTGCGAATCCAAGGCAAACCATTCAGTATCACAGCCATCCAAGTCTATGCCCCAACCACTGATGCTGAAGAAGCTGATGTTGACCGCTTCTATGAAGACCTACAAGACCTTCTAGAACTAGCACCAAAAAAAGATGTCCTTTTCATCATAGGGGATTGGAATGCTAAAGTAGGAAGTCAAGGAGTAATCGGAATAACAGGCACGTTTGGCCTTGGAGTACAAAATGAAGCAGGGCAAAGGCTAATAGAGTTCTGTCAAGAGAACAAGCTGGTCACAGCAAACACTCTTTTCCAACAGCACAAGAGACGACTCTACACATGGACATCACCAGATGGTCAATACCGAAACCAGATTGATTATGTACGTTGCAGCCAGAGATGGAGAAGCTCTATACAGGCAGCAAAAACCAGACCAGGAGCTGACTGTGGCTCAGATCATGAGCTTCTTACTGCAAAATTTAGGCTTAAATTGAAGAACGTAGGGAAAACCACTAGACCACTCAGGCATGACTTAGATCATATTCCTTGTGAGTACACAGTGAAGGTGATGAATAGATTTAGAGGATTAGATTTGTTAGACAGAGTGCCTGAAGAACTATGGACGGAGGTCCGTAACATTGTACAGGAGGCAGCAACTAAAACCATCCCGAAGAAAAGGAAATGCAAGAAAGCAAAATGGCTGTCTGAGGAGGCTTTACAAATAGCTGTGGAAAGAAGGAATGCGAAAAGCAAGGGTGAAACGGAAAGATATAAGCAACTGAATGCAGATTTCCAGAGAATAGCAAGGAGAGATAAGAAGGCCTTCTTAAATGAACAATGCAAAGAAATCGAGGAAAACAATAGAATGGGGAAGACTAGAGATCTCTCCAAGAAAATTGGAGATATGAAAGGAACGTTTAGTGCAAAGATGGGCGTGATAAAGGACAAAAAAGGCAGGGACCTAACAGAAGCAGAAGAGATTAAGAAGAGGTGGCAAGAATACACAAAAGAGCTATACAAGAAATATCTTATTGTCCCTGATGTCCACGCTGGTGTGGTCACTGACCTTGGGCCGGACATCCTAGACAGCGAAGTCAAGTGGGCCTTAGGAAGCATTACAAACAACAAACCTAGTGGAGATGACAGTATTTCAGCTGAGATATTTAAAATACTAAAAGACGATGCTGTTAAAGTGCTGCACTCAGTATGCTAGCAAGTTTGGAAAATGCAACAATGGCCGTAGGATTGGAAAAGTTCAGTTTATATTCCAATTTCAAAGAAGGGCAATGCCAAGGAATGTTCAAACCACTGCACAATTGCCCTTATTTCACATGCTAGGAAGGTTATGCTCAAAATCCTACAAGCCAGGCTTTAGCAGTATGTGAACCGAGAACTACCGGATGTACAAGCTGGGTTTCGAAGAGGTAGAGGAACTAGAGATCAAATTGCCAACATTCGCTGGATCATGGAAAAAGAACGAGAGTTCCAGAAAAATATCTACTTCTGCTTCATTGACTATGCAAAAGCCTTCGATTGTGTGGATCACAACAACTGTGGCAAATTCTTAAAGAGATGGGAGTACCAGACCACCTTACCTGTCTCCTGAGAAATCTATATGCGGGCCAAGAAGCAACAGTTAGAAGCAGTCACGGAACAACCAATTGGTTCAAAATAGGGAAAGGTGTACGACAAGGATGCATACTGTCACCCTGCTTATTTTACTTATATGCAGAGTACATCATGAGAAATGCCGGGCTGGAAGAATCACAAGCCGGAATTAAGATTGCAGGGAGAATCATCAATACCCTCAGATATGCAGATGATACCACCCTAATGGCAGAAAGTGAAGAAGAACTAAAGAGCCTCTTGATGAGGGTGAAAGAGGAGAGTGCGAAAGCTGGCTTGAAACTCAACATTAAAAAAACTAAGATCATGGCATCTGGACCCACCAATTCCTGGCAAATAGAAGGGGTAGAAATGGAAGCAGTAACAGACTTCATTTATTTGGGCTCCAAGATCACCGCAGACGGAGACTGCAGCCATGAAATTAAAAGATGCTTGCTCCTTGGGAGGAAAGCTATGGCAAACCTAGACAGCATTATTAAAAAGCAGAGACGTCACCTTGCTGACGAAGATTTGCATAATCAGAGCTATGGTTTTTCCAGTAGCAATGTATGGCTGTGAGAGCTGGACCATAAAGAAGGCTGAGCGCCGAAGAATTGATGCCTTTGACCTGTGGTGCTGGAGAAGACTCTTAAGAGTCCCCTGGACTGCTAGGAGGTCAAAGTAGTCAAGCTTAAAGGAAATCAACCCTGACTGCGCATTGGAAGGATTGATACTGAAGCTCAAGCTCAGATACTTTGGCCACCTAATGCGAAGAGAGATCTCTTTGGAGAAGACCCTGATGCTGGGAAAGATTGAAGGCAAAAGGAGAAGAGGACGGCAGAGGATGAGATGGGTAGATAGCATCACTGAAGCAATGAGCATGAAACTGAGCAAACTCAGGGAGGCAGCGAAGGACAGGAAGGCCTGGCGCAATATGGTTCATGGGGGTCACTCGGACACGACTTAATGACTGAACAACAACAACAAAATGGGAGAAGCTTCTTTTTGGATTTGTTAATATCTGGACTGGAAAAATGATGGATTTGCTTACATGTAACATGGTGTTTATACTTTTTTCCCCTATAGTTACTTTATCCTAATCTGTATTTAGCTGTCTTTTTACTTAAAGTCTGGAAGGTTTTATGGTTTTTTTAGATTTTTATCTCGCCTTTTTTTTCATACCAAATACTCCTTCCTCCTTCTATTTCCCCCAAAACAACAACCCTGTGAGGTGGGTTGTGCTGAGAGAGGGGGACTGGCCCAAAGTCACCCACCCTGTTTTTTATGCCTCAGGCGGGACTAGAACCCTCCATCATTTGGTTTCTAGGCCAGCACCTTAACCACTACACCAAACTGCCTCTTCAACACCAAACTGGCTCACTCTCTCTCTCTCTCTCTCTCTTGGTGAACTTGTTCTTCTTAAAGGAGAAATTATCCCTCTTTGTTACATTAAATTTTAGTCTTTTGTTTCTATTGGGATACTGGGATTACTTCATATGTGCTAAATGTGGATTTGCTTATAGTTAAGGGTTGAGATACAGAACGTTTATTTGAATGGGATATGTTGCTCTTTGGGGTGGATCTCTTTGGAACTGTTGGCACTTGGAGTGGGAAAATATTGTGTTTTGGGTTTGCTTAGACTTAACAGGGTGTTTAAGCTTTTTTCCCTACAGTTATGGTAGAAAAAGGGATATTTGTGAATGAGAAATGGCCCCTCTTTGTCACGTCAGACTTCAGTGTTTTTGTTTCCACTAGATACGGGACCACTTTAAGAAGTTTGGACTTCTTGCTGACACCTGGATTGGAGAAGACGTTACTTATTGGATTTGCCTACAGTTAAGAGATGAGTTCTGGGATGCAGAGTTTTTTATCTGTTAATGAAGAGGGGGTGAAGAGATCACAAATTTGTTTATACTGATGATGAGGGTGGGAAGTTGCTTTCTTAGGGTCTTTTTTCTTTTCTTTTTAATTTGTACTAATGTTTATTGTTATTAATGTTGTATCTAAAACTTTTAATAAAAGTTACTATATATAAAAAAAAGACCTCTAGCATCTCTCACCCAACGTTTTGCTTCTCATAAAGCTGCATTCCTTTTTTGGTGGGGAGGGGGGAGATTCCCTAGAAAGGATTTTTGGTATGCAACTGTCCAGTCCTATGGACAGGATTTAACCAGGGAGAGGGCAGTATAAACATTGCCGTCTTCTCTCTGTAATTCTCTCGGCTTCCCCATACTGATACCCTCTCGATGCATGGAGTTCTGGTCCCAGCATTCCCAGCTTGCATGGCCATGGCTGAGGATCCTGGAAGTTGGAATCTCTACACCACGAGGGGATCCTAACCTGGGCTTGAATGTAGGGAGGTATGGAGGAGTCTGGAGATAATCTTGAAGGAGGAGTGGCTGGCTGTCAAGGACTTTAGCCCTGGGAAGGAAGAGCAGATGAGAAAGAAACTCAAGATAATTCTGCCTTGAGGAGCTTCCGGTGAGAAATGGCTGCACGCTAGGCTCTCCTTTTCAAGCAGAGAGTCGTTGTCTCAGAAGTTTTAGGCTCAGGCAGGCTTCCTGGAGCTTGATGAATTCTCCAGATCCAAGGGAAATCCCAGAAATCATCCCATATGACCTCCGGACCACTTTTCACAGCCAGAAGACCTCGAAATGGAGACTTTCGGGATTGACTGGTGAGTGACCAGCTGGGAGGTGGGGTTACCTTCAGGTTCCAAGCTTCAACGAAGCCAAAAAAAAACCCCCAGACGTTTGCACTTACCCTTGATTAGGATAAACAGTTTTGTATATTCAGCAAAAAAGACAAAAGCTTGGATTTTTTATAAATGTTTAAGAAGCAAGAGAAAAGAAATTCTTTTTTATTATTTTTCCTGGCAAATCTGCACGTGGGATTGTGATACTGGAATGTGGACATGGGAAGTGTGTGAACTCTGCTTTGTTTTCTTACTTAATTGGTGCTGATTAGAGAGGAACCTTAAATAAAATAAAGGGACTTTCTCCCTTTCACTCTTTACTTACTTTGGAACGTAATTTGTATTTCAGACACAAGAGAGCGCTAGTGCCCATGGCTACTAAGAGAGGAAACCGCAAGGATGAGTGTTTCAAGATTAGGTTTCAAAACTTTGCAGAAAAAATAATTCAGTCCTGGAGGATAAATTTGATAATTTGAACAAGAAACTCGATGTGAAATTCAATGAGGCTGCTGTTGATGTGAGGCAAGTTGGACATAAGTTGGGTATCTTGGAGAACAATATGGGTAATACAGATATGGAAGAAGAAAGAGAGATGGATATTTTACTGGACTTTGAAGAAAAAGAATCTTATTTTGGACTTTCAGTTATTTTGGATCAGCCCAATGATGACATTGTTTTGGATTTACAAAACCAACATTTTAAATCACTGAGAGATAAAGAGAACTTCTTGAAGTGGTTCCTGAAAGAAGAAGACGAGGAGAAAATAGTGTATGGCACTTTTATTTCCCAAGTTTCAATAAAGCCAAATAAAGAGACTTGAGATGAGGCTTCTTTAAGATAACAGATGTATATTGATCAAGACACAGCTGGGTGACCCCAATCAACACATTAACAAGAGATGTTGATGGAACCACCCCTCACAAAACAAACATCAGAGGCTTTATAGACATTTAAATCTGTAATCAGATAGTACATCCCCTCATACCCATACAAGGGATTTTTGGGACAGTCTGAACAAGTGAAAGGTGGTTCTTAGGAAGGTAAACTTAAATGTAACTTTTTCTTCTGGTTACCAAGGGAATGGCATACAAGATTTTTCTTATCTCTCTCTAGAATGTAGGGCCCCACAACTGTTGCAAACTTGGTACAACCAACAGCTTGTACTCAGCTAATTGCTTATTCGAAGACAATCGGGCATTCAGCAAAGAGATAAGGGGGGGGGGGAGGAAGAAACCAGTGCTCTTTACAAAACAAAAGCAAGTTAACCCTTTAGAAATAAAATAGAGTGCACTGTTACAGGTATGGTTATACATTATGTGAAGTATATATATATATATACACAATCTTATATTCTATATATACACAATTTTATATTTTTTTTATATATATATATATATATATATATATATATATATATATATATATAAATTTTATAAAAAAATTTATAAAAAAATTTATATTTTTTATATATATATATATATATATATATAAAAAATAAAATTGTGTATATATAGAACATAAGATTGTGTATCAAAATAATGCCCTTCATTTCCTCCCTTTGCTTTTGAACATAAGATGCTTCTTATGTATGTGGTTTCACTTATACGTTTTCGGAAGGAAGCGAAGGATCATAAGTTTGGCAAATGTTTGGGCTTGATTTCTGGGGGCTACAATTACAGTTAAACCATCAACTGTGGAAACAACATCCTTTCCTTTCCTTTCCTTTCCTTTCCTTTCCTTTCCTTTCCTTTCCTTTCCTTTCCTTTCCTTTCCTTTCCTTTCCTTTCCTTTCCTTTCCTTTCCTTTCCTTTCCTTTCCTTTCCTTTTTTCACACACATATACACACTCTATGGCAGTTAGCAGTCCACAGCCATTGCTCATCACACATCCTGTTGCCCGCACCAGCTCGCTCACTTGGTCTCGAAGTGGATTCAGAATCTTTTTCCTGGGCACTGTCACTGAACTTCACAGTGTAAGTCTCAGTCACATACATTCCAACCAATGGTTGAACCCCTTTTTGTGGTTTTACAGGGGCTTCCATTGATTTATTTACTACTACACCTGGCAGGGAAGAGTCCACAAAATATGAGGAGTCTTCCCATTGTCCCTCTTGGGATCTTTCTCCTGTGAAAACTAACTTAGTCTTGATTTTGTACCACCATTCTGCTGGGACAGGAAGGACTTGGTGAACCCCTGGGATTGTTATATCCAACAATCCTTTGCTATTCCAGGGTTACCTTCCTGCAGCAGATTTTGGGACAAAGCCACAGTGTCATAAATGTAAGTTTTATTAGACTGTAAACGGGACACAAACTCCTCTGTATCCTTTCTGCATATTACCTTATAAGTAGGTGCCGGTGGTGGTGGTGGTCTTCGAAGTCCAAACCTTTCAATATAAGTATCAGTATTGTCAATCAAGATAAACACTTCTATTACCAATAGGCTTATGAGCAGATTTGTCAGACACACACTCTTTGATCTGTCCCTGTGCATCCAAAGCATTAAGACATTTGCCCTCCAAAAAACAGTAATCAGACCCATCTTTATCCCTTCCCCAAAAGGTGTGGGGAAACCAACAACAAGTGAAAAGTATTCCAAAACAAACAATCAACACAATGAAAACAATGTCAGTTTCACAACTTGGGTTGTGACCAAGCCAGCACATGTAGGGGTTTGTGTGGCTGGGAAAGTCTATGGTTTCAAATCTTCTGTTCCTGAATTAGGTCTCTACTGGTGGACCTAATTAGTCCTTGAAAAGATCTGCTGGTGAAGCTGGAGAGTGCTGCAATTTTAGTTTAAGTCCATCAACCGAGGAAACTTGCCACGTCTCTGAGGGTTCCTCCACCTGCTTGATTCTGGAGCCATGTATCCAGGCCTTAATGCTTTCAACTTTCACAGCTGTTGGGGTGCTCAGAAGAACTTGCTTCGGCTCGGACCACTTTGGATCTGTGCAGGATGGGAACAGTTCCTTAACTCTGACCCACTGGCCTGGCTGGGCGATGGGCGGTACGTCAGGAGCAACTGGCAAGGCGTCTCGGACCTGTAGTGAAATAGAACATAAAACCTGCGCCAGTTTCTGTAGATATTGAGAAATGTTCTTTTCACCTGTCCATACAGTTAGCACTTCATGTGATACAAATGGTCTCCCATAAAGCATTTCAAAAGGGGACAACATCAGTGGCCCTCTGGGCATAGCTCTGATACGTGTTAGAGCAAAGGGCAACACTTTAGGCCATGGTAACTGAGTCTCTTGACAAAGCTTGGCAAGCTGAGTCTTTAAAGAACGGTTCTTGGCCTCACAGTGTTGGTCCTCTTTGGCCTCTGTAAGCCCTTGAAGGTTGGGCATCAGGCTTGACATTCCACGAACATTCATTTTTCCAGTGGCCAATTTGTCCACATTTTGCACATTGATCTTTCTGTAAGCATCTCTGAGAGGGAAGGAAAGAATCTGGCCTGGAAAAAGAGCCTTGCCTCCCTTTGCTTTGGGGGTGAATGGCCAGTGCAAGAAGAGATGCTTGCTTACGCATCTTCTTGTCTTTTTTCTTTTCATCCTCTAACTCTCTCTGAGAATAAACAGTGAAAGCCATCTGGATAAGGGTTTCAAAATTTTGGGTGGAGGGGGCAGGTAACTTCTGGAGTTTTTTCCTAATATCTGGAGCACTCTGGCCAACGAAAGCAGCTTTAATCATAACTTCATTGGCAGGGGCTTCTGGGTCAAGATCAGTGAAGCGGCGATAGCCATCTTTAAGGCGTGTCAGGAATTCCATAGGGGATTCTTTAGGTTCCTGAACAATTTGGTGGACACGATGAAAATTCACTGTCTTTGGCACACCCAGTCGCTGTCCCTGAAGGAAAGCAGTTCTAACCCTTTCCAAAACTAGTGCCCCATCTGGAGTATTGGGATTAGCCTCATAACTTGGTACCAGAACATGTTCAGCAGCTGGCCAAGCTCCAAACGGGTGGCCAATCTGCACATCCACATTTCTTGCAGCTGTGTATGCTTCAGTGGCTGCTTTAAGTACTTGATGCTTCTCTTCTGGTGATAAAAAGGCTGACATCAAAGTAAAAAGATCTGGGATGGTAGGTTTGTGAGTACAAATGATGCGTTGAACAAGATCCACATATTGCTAGGGAGACTCACGATAAGGAGGCAATCCTTCTCTCCAGTTAAATAAATCACTGGTGGTGAAAGGAGTGTGAATAAAAGCCAATTGGTTGCCCATTGGTACTTGTCTAAGAGGGGCAAGGAGATTAGGGTCCTGCCCCCGTAGTGGAGCAACAAAAATATCAGGAGAGTCCGTGTTGTAAACAAGTCCTGTCCTGGTATGTGAAGGGTTACTCACAGCCGCTGGCAATTGCGAAGCTGCCACTAAAAATTCTTGAGAAGCTGACTGAAAAGCAGCTGCAGAGGTTAAAGGCAGTGGGGGGGGGGGCAGTCCCAGCTGCGGGGGTTGATGCAACAGCAGAGCCCGTGGGGGCTGGCGATGGAGATGCCTGAGGAGCTGATGCAGGAGGCGGAGGAGGGGCCGTTGGAGTACAATAAGGGGGGGGAAATTCCTCCTCCTCCTCCTCCGTTTTGTGCTTTAGCTTTGTTTCTGTGTCCTGCTCAGCTCTCGGCTGCAGGGAAAAAAGTTTTACAGGGTTGGTTTTCAGCCCACATAGAACTTGAATGTCTGGGCGAAGGAAGAGGTTAAAGAAAAATTTAGCATATATCTCTTCCTCAATTCTGCCACTTGAAGCCAAAAAGCTGGCAAAAATATTTATGAACTCTCCATCAACAGTACCTTCTGGTGGCCAAAATCCTACATTTGGGCCAATATAATAATGTGGCCAAACGAGTTCACAAAAAGTTTTTAGTTTATTCTTTTTAAAACTCAATTTCATTGCAACTCTGGGTTTTAAAATGTCCCAGTGCTTGATAACACACTCCAGTGGCTTAGGGCTTTTTTACCGGCTTAAAGCTTTCTGCCACGGTTTCCTTCCTTGCTGTTTCACTCAGGCGGCTGTTGCTGTTCCCCATAGTGCCACCTAGTGGATTTTCTTCTTTTTCTTTTCTTTTCTTTTTCCTTTTTCCTTTTTCCTCTTTTTTTTTTCTTTTTTTCTTTTTAAGCCTTCTATTGACGTGAGTTATGGTGCGTGCTGCCTAGAGGATTTCTCGGGTTTTTCCTTCAACTTGGGATTCTTTGAGAAAGAGCTGCACCGGAAAATTTCTCGGGCTGCTTCCTCCCTGTTCGTCTTTCCCTCGACGCAGGGCCTCAGCTTGGGATTTCTAGGAATTTCTTGGGCTGATTTTTCCTTCAATCAGCTCGGGGTCTGGCCAGAGTACCCTCCCTAATGTGAAATCCTTTTCCATGTAATGGTGCACCCTCCTACCTTGGAATCCTCCTCTAGGACAATATATTCCAACAATCACACATACTGCACTCACTTCGTGGGCAGAGATCCCTAGTGGAAGTTTCCCACGTCTCATTCATGCACTCACAAGGCACCACTCCCCACCTAATAAAAGCATACTCACCCTGCCCAAATCTGCCTTTATACAACGGATGGGAGAAGTCTCAATTTTTTTTTTTTTGGTGCGTTCAGGCCCAGCAGGAGCGGAGTCTGCCGACAACGACCAGCACAAAGTCACTGGAAAACTTCCCAGGCGCACGCTTGACATTGATAGATGGTCTCTGTCGATTTCCTCCATCTGCTATTGTGAAGGCAGTGAGGGGGGCTTAAAGCAGCCTCCCCAAGGAATCCCCGCCTTCGGGACTCCTGGCTGGCTCGCCAAAAATGTATGGCACTTTTATTTCCCAAGTTTCAATAAAGCCAAATAAAGAGACTTGAGACGAGGCTTCTTTAAGATAACAGATGTATATTGATCAAGACACAGCTGGGTGACCCCAATCAACACATTAACAAGAGATGTTGATGGAACCACCCCTCACAAAACAAACATCAGAGGCTTTATAGACATTTAAATCTGTAATCAGATAGTACATCCCCTCATACCCATACAAGGGATTTTTGGGACGGTCTGAACAAGTGAAAGGTGGTTCTTAGGAAGGTAAACTTAAATGTAACTTTTTCTTCTGGTTACCAAGGGAATGGCATACAAGATTTTTCTTATCTTTCTCTAGAATGTAGGGCCCCACAACTGTTGCAAGCTTGGTACAACAAACAACTTGTACTCAGCTAATTGCTTATTCGAAGACAATCGGGCATTCAGCAAAGAGATAAGGGGGGGGGGGCAGAAACCAGTGCTCTTTACAAAACAAAAGCAAGTTAACCCTTTAGAAATAAAATAGAGTGCACTGCTACAGGTATGGTTATACATTATGTGAAGCATATATATATATAACATATATAAAATTGTATATATATAGAATATAAAATTGTGTATCAAAATAATGCCCTTCAATAGTAAAGATTCAACTTGTGGGCGCTGTTTGCTAGGTTCAAAGAGTTAACTCTTTCAAAGCGAAGAGAACTTGGATGAGTCTAATGGTGACATTATTTTGGATCTCCAAAAGGAAGGTCTTAAATTACTGAAAGATAAAGAGAGCGTACTGAAGTTGCTCCTGAAAGAATCAGCTAAGCAGAAAAAAATAAAGACTCAATCTGTGGGGTAGTACGTGCTAGGATGAAAGTATGACCACTTCCTTAAAAGTAAACAGAAAGTGTACAAAGTAAACCTGTTTGATCATGGTTAAAACATAGGCTGTGGCTTCTGACAGATTAATGGTAACTTCCTGGGACCAGGATTGTCTGACGATGCGGTCAGGATTACTGTTCTTTAATAGCAGGAAAGAGGAATATAGACTGCGACTCCTGAGAGTGGTTAGAGGGGTTTCTTGTTGATTCGGACTGAGTGAGGAAGTTGCTAGGACTGTGTAAGCGGATGTTAGTGTGGGTGGGAAGTACAAGTGAGATGGAAGTGCTTCCTATTGCCTTTGGGAAGGGAGGATGGTAGATGGTAACACTACTGAGCTTTTGCTACGCACCCAGATGTCAAAACATGCAGATATTTATGATTGGACAATAATGGCAGTGGCGGAGAAGGTGACATAGTATATTGAGATTTAAAAAAGGGGGAGTAGCCTTGTTTCTATTTGGAAATCGCTTTTGTTCTTCCTTTTTGCCTGGGATTATGCCGTAATGCCATGTTGATTTGGGAATTTGATAATTATTCGGATTAGAGAAGTACTTTATATTGGTTCTATTCTTAGAGTAAAAGCGGTATGTATTCAATATTTGTATCTGCAACAGAGAAAGTGGGAACTCACCTATTCTTTCTCTCTTTTTCTTTTCCTTTTCTGCACGTTTAACTTCTTTTTTCTAAACTTTTCTCTCTTTGTTTTTTCTGTTTTCTTATGTTTCATTGTTTATTGAAAATCAATAAAGGTTAAGAAACAAGATAATTCTGCCGTGATTCTCTTTGGTAGAAGAGGGGGCCGAGGGAAACTCTGGCAGGCTTTCAAGATTATGTTGTGACACTTGGTCACAGAAGAGTCCAGTAGTCCTTGCATGGTCTGTTCCCTGACCTGGCCTACCTCCAGGGGCTGCTGGGAGGTAAGGAAGATGGAGGAGCGCTGCTCCCCTGAGCCATGGCTGGAAGGGCTGAGAGAGGACCCTCCTTCCGGAAACACTCCTGCAGTGCCCCATCTCACCCCCTGCCTTTTTCTCTCCTCCCCAGGGAGATGGCGCAGCTGACATGGTGGCTTTGGAGACAGGAGTACTGGCTACCTCCAGGGTTCACCTGGGAGGACATGCAGGAGACGGAGGACGTCCACTATCCCCAACCCCGACACCTCCTGCTCGGCCTCCCCATCGCTGTCCTGCTGGTCGCCCTCCGTTTGTTCTTCGAAAGGCAAGCTCTTGGCCAACGGAAACTGTTTGGAGGGAGCTTTCCTTCCCTCCCCACCCAAAAGCCCGATGTCTCTTGAAACAGTGGACGGTCCCTTTTTTATACCTCGCTTTTCGCATCCATTTTTCACAAACTGAATTTGACAATGAGAAGCAAGGGAAATTGAAAATCATCGTCATCATCATTCCTGACATTCCTTATTGATCCTAATCACCTCCTAGTCCAGAAAGGGCACAATTGGGGCACAATGTGAAACTCGGTCAAGCCCCCCCCCACTCTTGGCTGCTACCAGTTCCTTGAACAGGAGCCACAAGTCCGGGAGGACCCCCAAATTGCTCACTGGTCCTGTTTGGGGCAGTGCAGCCCCGTCCAGAACAAGAGACGGAGAATGGCCGGAACCAGGGGGACCCAGAACCCAAAGCCACTCAGTCTTGCTAGGGTTAATCTCACTCCCGATATTAAAGAATGAATTCAGGAAATATATTCCTTATCAGTTTTTGAAATGTCTTTATATTGTAAAAGGGAAAGACAGAGCAATATGCTTCTGTATGGTCTAGATTTAATTCAGAATACAGAATACAGAATACAGAATAATATGTTAAGGGACTGAGCTCCTGCTATGTTCACATTATACTCCCTTAAGTGTGATCTTAATCACTATTATTCAAATACTACTTTATTCTGTCGCAGCCGTTGTATTCCTGATTATAGTTCACCAATTTTTTTGACAAGTAGCTGATGCTCAGGAGCCTTGTTTTCCTTGCTTTGGTGTGCGTGTGCGTGTGCGCTCTTTCCTTTTATTTTTTCCCTCTGGTAGTTCCTTGATTAGGGTATTGCTTGCTGCTGGATTGTGTGTCTGGTGATAATCTTGGTGTTAATCTCTGCATATCTGGGTGATGATTGCTGGTGAGGAGATGTTTTGGTCTTTTCTTTTCTTTTCTATTGCCTCTTTTGAAGTGTGTAGATGCTGCTTATCTCTACGTGCCTGTTGATGGCTGACTTGTCTGAATGCCAAGCCTCCAGGAATTCCCTCACATTTTTGGATTTGGCTTGGTCTAAGATGCTGGTGGTTTCCCAGCTGAAACGATGGTTGAGTCTGTCCGTGTGTGGTGACATGAGGGAGTTTTCATCGTGTCTTCTGACTGCCAGTTGGTGTTCGTGGACGCGCTCTGCCAGCCTTCTGCCTGTCGGCCCTACATAGTGTTGGTTTCAGTCCCTACAGTGTATGTTGTAGATGACTCCTGTTTTTTCTTCCTCTGCTACTGGGTCTTTTGGTTTACTTAAGATATTTTGGAGGGCAGTGAACAATTAGGTTTTTGTCTGGCAGATAAATAGGGTTGAGCGAGGTTAATCCTTGGCTGGGAGGAAATCCCAGGTCTGTGGGCTAAAGAGGGGAAATAGGAAAGTATCTGAGAAAACAGCAGTTACGAAATCTTCATTTTCAGTATTTACGTAACAATCAGATTCAGGGAAGAGAAAAGGTATTTTGCATCATTCTAGAGAACAGAATCTGTGCCAAGGGGCTCAAGTACAAGAAAAGCTAAGCATTGGAAAACTTCTTCACCGCTTCAGAGGTGGAATGAGGGCCGTTGGAGCAGGGGATGTCTTGCACCCACTCAGCTGGACTAGATGACCTTTGCGATCCCTTCTAGCTCTGCAATCCCTGGATCTCCTGGATTGCTGTCCAATGTGCCCTGATGTATTTTCTGATTGTTTTCCAGCTGGAGAGGCACCTTCTATGTTATTTCCTTCTGCACGGGGTTGGCCGTCCTTTACGAGGTGAGTTCCAACGCTTTCCCCACCTTTGTTGGCTGTCGTCAAAAAAGACACTTCAACACGTGTAATGTGGCTGACTCTTCTCTGCCTCCCAGCCCCCAATATTTAATGCTTCCCTTTTTTATTAGAAAACGTTGGGAGTGTAGGAAAGAAAGTGTTCATTTTCCAACCTCTTTCAAACTTCTTAGTGACCAGAGTTGCTTTTTCATGCAGTGGTCTCCTTTCTCTCCCATCATCCCCTTAAAAGGCAGCTCCAGGGAAGTGTTGGTGGGATGGTATGGTGTGATCCCTAATGAATTGTGTCTTCTTGCAGAAACCCTGGTTCTGGGATATCCGCCAATGTTGGGTTGGGTACCCGCAGCAGGTAAGGAGAGAGGGAGAATTTGAAGGAACATTTCGATGGAAATTGTTAATCAACTAGCATCCCCCTTTGCAAAAATGGCATGAAACTGCAATGTATCCTGCCTTTCCATGCATAGCATTTATTCAAGCCTTAAAAATTCAATCCTTTCCATCTCTTACAGCTAAAAAGCAACCCACCTAAGGGATTAAATAGTTATACAACCTTGTTGTATGCCGCCTAGAGTCACTTGGATAAAGGGAGATGGGAGGCTAATAAATTGAGTAAACAAACACACAAACAAACAAATAAATGGAATATTACATGAGAACAAGTTCTACCAACATATTATCCTAGGCAAAATCATAGGATGGTGTGCTCAGGAGGGAGAGAGATGAAAAATAGTGTATACCGGCCACCCCAAATGAACCTAGAGTAATTTGCAAAAGTTTATAGATGTCAGTGAATCCCTAAGTGAACAACAGCTGACACAGGGGCTACATGGTAGAAAGTTGAACACCACACCTTTCTGCAAATGTGGATGCCTCCTTACTATTTCGGTGCAGTTGTGTACAGATTCAAAGTAAGAAAAGGGTGAATGTGGTAGATGCGGAATTTTGGATGCTCTTCGCACCAGGACTTTGTAACATCACCATTAGCAGAAATAAGAGCTTCCAAATGTTTTTTTCTAGCCACCAAAGAGTCTTTCTATTCCTGGGTTGGAATTTTCCTACTCTTCCTTTCAGAACTCTCCTAGCTGAGAAAGATTCTCCTTCCATGCACTGCATATTTAAGGTCTCCCCCCATATGTTCAGTGATATTTAGGTTTAGGGACCAAGAAGGCCATTCAAAACCCTTCCCCAATGTCCTGCTCAAAACTTGTTGTTGTTTAGTCGTTAAGTCGTGTCCGACTCTTCGTGACCCCATGAACCATATTGCGCCAGGCCTTCCTGTCCTTCACTGCCTCCCTGAGTTTGCTCAGTTTCATGCTCATTGCTTCAGTGATGCTATCTAACCATCTCATCCTCTGCCGTCCTCTTCTCCTTTTGCCTTCAATCTTTCCCAGCATCAGGGTCTTCTCCAAAGAGATCTCTCTTCGCATTAGGTGGCCAAAATATCTGAGCTTGAGCTTCATTATCGATCCTTCCAATGAGCAATCAGGGTTGATTTCCTTTAAGATTGACTGGTTTGACCTCCTAGCAGTCCAGGGGACTCTTAAGAGTCTTCTCCAGCACCACAGTTCAAAGGCATCAATTCTTCGGCGCTCAGCCTTTTTTATGGTCCAGCTCTCACAGCCATACATTACTACTGGAAAAACCATAGCTTTGACTATGCGGATCTTTGTCGGCAAGGTGACGTCTCTGCTTTTTAATATGCTATCTAGGCTTGCCATAGCTTTCCTCCCAAGGAGCAAGCGTCTTTTAATTTCATGGCTGCAGTCTCCATCTGCGGTGATCTTGGAGCCCAAATAAATGAAGTCTGTTACTGCTTCCATTTCTACCCCTTCTATTTGCCAGGAATTGATGGGTCCAGATGCCATGATCTTAGTTTTTTTAATGTTGAGTTTCAAGCCAGCTTTTGCACTCTCCTCTTTCACCCTCATCAAGAGGCTCTTTAGTTCTTCTTCACTTTCTGCCATTATGCTCAAAACTATAGTGATAGAAAATTGACTGTGCTGAAATGAACAGTTTTTCTGTCCTTTAGACTCTCATAGAACCCCATCAAGTTTTCACAGGACCATAGAGTTCTGCAGAAGACAGTGGAAAAAAACGTTTCGGACCATTGTCTTGGTGAACGGTCTCTTTTCAGCTTCAATTCATTCACTGGCTCTGGGACAGTTCTAAAGATCTTTAGTTGGAGATGTCTTTCCTTCTGCGCAGTTGTATGAGCGATGCTCTGCTGTGGACCAGCAGATAGCCACTCCAGCGTCAGCTAACTTTTGAACAGATTGTCCATGGGCTCTATTTCCCAATCTGACCAGTTTGGAGCCAGTTTTAGCAAAGGCTTTCTTGCTGTTCCAGGTGTTGCCATGATTTGATCAAGTCTGTGTAACTTCCATTTCTGAACAATGTTTCTCATGGCTGAAATGGCTCACTGGGGGGTTTAGTTTTCTAAGTCTCTCTCATCTCTCTCTCATCTATCATCTCCCTCCCTCCCTCCCTCCCTGCCTTCCCAGCTTTGTAAGAGTGAATTACCCTCATTTTCAAACACTCAGACAACTGCTTAGAAGAGCTCATGGTTCTTGAAAGCACAAAAAACAATTATAATTTGAGACGTGGGAAGGGGCAGAGTAGCTGCAAACAATTCCAAAAGCAAGATTAGAAGAGGTCTTAGGAAAATCCTACAGGAAATGTTTGGACCCTGTGGTTTCTGCTCAAAGAGGTGCTACAAACTACTGGGCGAAATTACAGAATCACAGAGCTGGAAAGACTTGGAGTTTGTCTAGTCCAGCCCCTGCTCAGTGCACGAGCCAATGCTTTTCCAGTTTGGCAACATTAAGATGTGTGGACTCCAACTCCCAGAATTCCCCAGCCAGCATCTTAAAGTTGCCAGGTTGGAAAAACACTGTACAGTAGTAGAGCAACTCGGACAGACGACCCTCCAGCCTTTCCTCCCAACAAAGCAGAACCCGTTCCTTCACGTGGCAGCCCACTCCGCTGCCCGACATCTGGCCCAGTTGCGGCATTCCTCCTAACCTCTAGCACAAGCTGTGATTTGACCAGGGTTGGCTCAACTTTTGCGTGCAGCTAGAAAGGAGAAACCCTGCAGGTCTGCTCTGACCTCACAGTTTGACCAATTCAGAACTCATCGTTGTGCATCTACAATGTACACGTGTGGAAGGTCTGGCTGGTTGCGTTATTATGACCTCTTCCCAACCTCATGTCACTGCCTCGGACCTCCATCCTCATCCCCATTGCCCCCTTTCCTCTCTAGAGCATTGCACAAAAAGCAGGGGGAGGGGGCTGAAAAGTAAAAGGGAGAGAGAAATGAAATGTCAAGGGAAGACCCTGCTTGTAGGGCCTCTCAAGGACAGTGTTTCTCACACCTGGGACCTTTAAGATGTGTGGACTCCAACTCCAAAGAATTCCCCAGCCAGGCCTGCTTTATCTTAGCTTGGGAAGCTGAGAGCTGGGATTGCATGACGCCGTTTCTCTTCCTTCCACCCGTCCCCTTGTGCGTTGCAGCCTCTCCAGCCCAGCATCTGTGGCTACTACCTCACGGAGTTCTCCTTCTACTGCTCCTTGGTCATCATGCTGCCTTTTCAAGTGAAACGGACGGTGAGTGGTCTCTGGCGGAAGAGATCGGTCCGGCTGGTCAGGAAGCCCCATTCGGATCCAGGAGGGAACACGGTTCCTCCTTTTGGCCCACAACCAGCATTTGTGCCTTTCAGTCGATTTAAGTGGCTGCCCATCTTGCCAAGGAGACTCTGGGCGGCTAATTTTAAAACTGCAGAATCAATCAAATGAAGAGAAAAAGTGAAAAACGAGGGCACTAGTTGGGTGTATCTGCAGATGCAAAACATTCCTCTCTAAACCCCTTCCCCATAACGGGGGTGTCTGGCCCCCATGAGCAGCTACAAAATCCATCAGTTGAATCCTCTCTCTTGTTGCAGGACTTTTGTAAGGACATTGTCCACCATGGGGCCGCCCTCCTCCTGATGAGCTTCTCATACTGCGCCAATTACATCCGTATCGGTTTGGTTGTCATGATTATACACGAACCTCAAGATGTTTTCCTGCACGTACGTTAATGCTCAGGAACACTCCTCCTCTACCCCAAGAAGGAAGAACAGATTCTTCCCCTTCTCTTTTTGAAAAAAACTCTTTCATGTTCTTTGGAAAAAGGAAATAAATCAAGAAAGGAATTTACACCAGCCTTCTCCTTCTTGCAGGCCGTCGGAAGTGTTGGGACTGGCTAAATTATGGGTGCGGTAGTCCCATTTTAAGGGCTTGTTTGAAGGAAGAGAAATAATACGCCTAAGCAATTCAGAGATAGGAACGGCATGCAAAGCGATTCAAGCTGGAATTGTTTCATATTTCAGATGCCCAGTTTTCAGTCTGAAACAATGACTTTGCACTTGTTCTCCATTCAGCACCGGAGGTTTGGAACAGGTTTGAGCTGCTGGAGACTAAGACAGGCTTGTAAGCTAACCTATGGCCATGTTTCTCTTGGGCATTTACATATTCCCCAAACTACAATTCCCAGCATCCTTCGTGGGAGAGAGAAGATGGGCGCTGCAGTCTAAACATAGAGAAAATTGACCCCTGAATCCTGAAAGTCAAGTCCTTTCACAATAGGAACCTCAGCCGCTCAACAATTTCTGCTTCTTTCTTTCTCTTTTTCCCAAGTTCGCGAAGATGTTTAACTACCTGAAGTGGCAGAAGACTTGCAACACACTCTTTGTCACGTTCTCCGTAGCATTCCTGTTCACTCGCCTGGTGATTTTTCCTTACAAGTACGTTTTGGGAGTGCATGCAAAAAGGGCAGGGCTTTGATGGTACAGTTGCAGCGCCATCTTGACTTTTTTGACACCCCCACACACCTCGGGTCACCTCAGCTTGTCATTGCTATCTACAAGTAGCAGCTTTAACCTTCATGTAGCCCATCAAACCACCAGAAGTGGGAGGTGACATCAAGGCCAGGAAAACTCCTCAGGTTGCAGGAGTAGCAATGATAATTTTCGGGAAATAAAAGGTTGGTGGTTGAGGGAGGGATGGGGGGCTGAAGGATAAAACAGTTTTAATAGCAAAACAATGGCACTGGAGGTCCTCTTTTAGTGACTGCTCATTTAGTGACCATTCACAGTTACGACAGTGATGAAAAAGTAACTTTGTGACCTGCAAAGTTCATTAATGCAAAGAAAAGCTGAAGTCAGATCTTAAGCATAGGGGCGGTTTCACTTAGCGACTTCTTTGCTTAACAACCCAGTTGCTGGTCCTGATTGTGGTCACTAAAGGCAGAGCATCTATTCTCCTCCATTAAATTATTTCAACATCAATTTTGGTTGAAGCCATTCAGATCATCAGTTCTCATTTTTGAAGCCCTAATACATACCGCCCTGCCAGAATTCCTGACCCGATTGATTATCCCAGCCTTAAAAAGTGCTGAGCAGCATTACAAGCGTAACCCTTTTCCTCCTCCTTTTTGCAATCCCCCCAAGGATTCTCTACAACACGTGTTACTATTTCACGGAGCTCTTCCAGCCTTTTTTCGGCTACTACTTCTTCAATGCCCTTCTGATAGTCGTGCAGCTCCTTGATCTCTTCTGGTCCTGCCTGATCATTGGCATGGTTTATGGCTTCCTGATCCATGGCAAGGTAAGGGCAGAAATTGGGCACTTGGGGAGGGGGGAGACCAGAAATTGCTTTCCTTTTACCCTGCTGCACTTTCAGTTCCTCTCCGCTGTCGCGCTGGATGCCCGATTCTTTGGTTCTGCAGATCCTCGCTCTGCCCGGCCTCACGTGCCTCTCCTCCTTGTGACCTCTCATTTCTCCCAGTCTGAACTGTAGATTGTAAGCTCTGCGGGGCAGAGATTTGCTCTGCTCTGCTCTGCAAAATGCCCGCTGCCCAGATGCTGATCATGCAGTCAGTTAAGAGGGGGGATGGGAGAGGGAAATTCAGTGGGGGGTTCCTGTGCTGTCGATCATCCGTCCTGATGCTTGTGCAAGGCTGGTGATGCTTGTGCAAGGCTGGTGTTCAGTGTACCTGGGGCTGTCCAAGGATGGCACCTTTCAGCACGGATGGCCCTCCCGGCCAGGACAGGCATCTGTTTGGCTGCCCCATGAGCTTGGGAAGTCCCAGGTCAGCTCCCCCACCCCTCCCACCCCCGTTTGGGCCCTGAGGAAGCCACAGGAGGCTGGATACCCCTATCACTGTCCCTGCGAGATGTCTGAGGAGGCCACACGTGGCAGCACCCACCCACATGCGAGTGGTGTTGGAAAGGAGGCAACATTCTGCCAAACGTTTTCCACAACCTGCTTGACCTGCATTGCTGAATCAAATAATTTCTTCTTGTCTTCACAAGACATGGAATTGTGAACTAACCCAATTTTGCCATCAAAACACAATAAGAAATAAAGCTGACCACAAGTGACATTAATTCAGCTCCGCACACTGTGGGAATACAGCAATGAAGTTCATAACTGACCTGGCTTGGCATGTGGTGTGAAGAGAACCAATCCTAGCCAAACAAGATCGAAGGGAGACCATGGCTCTATCTGTCTCTTGCAGCTGGAAAAGGATGTGCGGAGTGACTCAGAGGGTAGCGAGGATGAGGACGAGGACCAGGAAGAGGCAGACCAGAAGGCAGAGAAGAAAAACAGCGCTATCAATCCCCAGTCCAACCCCCACCTGCCCTTCATCACCAAGAGAGCGCACTTGGAACTGAACAGGGGGCTCCCCCTCCAGCGGCCACACCAAAGCCAGATAGCCAAGCCAGCCAAGCCCCTGATCACTGCTCCTTCCTGCCCTTCCCTGTAATGCTATGTGGGAATGACCTTGGGACGGGGGGTGGTGGAGAGATGCTGCCTACTGAATGATCGGATAAGAGGGGGCATAGCCCACAGCTACATAAGAGGCTGAGAAAGAAAGGAACCTCCCTCACTTATCAGGCTGTAAATGAGACAGCAGGAGAACTGTATTTCTAGACTTGCAAAATTCTGTTAATGTAGCCTTACAATAAAGTAGAATTAGCTGATCTGGTCGTGGTTCCTGTCTGGTCTACCTGGGAAGGCTGACATTCCCTCTGCTTG
Organism: Python bivittatus; assembly: GCF_059951505.1. Classification (NCBI taxonomy): domain Eukaryota; kingdom Metazoa; phylum Chordata; class Lepidosauria; order Squamata; family Pythonidae; genus Python; species Python bivittatus. The sequence continues at coordinate 165,099 of NW_028277091.1, read as the reverse complement.
CCTGAGCTCCTCCTAGGCCTGGAAGGGCATCACTCGAGCCCCCTGGCCGAAGCTGTGTGCTGCTTCAGTCACTCTTGCCTGATCTTCTGAAGGCCCCAAGAGCAGCAGCAAGAAGGAGCAAAGCCTGTCCAGATGATCGGCAAGATCATTGGAGCGGCCCTCTTGGGTGGCTCAAAAGCTGGCAAGACGCTGTAGATTCCTGGCTCAGAAACCTTGCGGGTGGGGAGAGCAAGGAAGATGTAGGTAGCCCAGCCCAAGACGGAGATAATGGTCACCTGAGTGATGGTGGAGTCTCCCGAGAGCCAGGGCCACGTGTTGGGCAGGGAAACAAAGGCAGGGAGAAGGTCTGCGTGGGGCGTTGGCATCTTGGATCGTAGGAGAAGGTCCAAAGCCCTTTGTGTTTGGGGGATGTGGGCAGCAGGAAAAGAAGGCAAGGGGAGAAGGTGGCGCCCCACACCCTAGAGGAAACGAAAGCTCAAGTTACTCCTTGGCTACATAGAGATCCCTACGGTTGTGGAGATAGTGCCGGAGCAAGGGAGACCACCGCTCCAGCCCTTGACCGGAATGTTCCTGGATGGGACGTTAAGTGTCTGGTCTGGTGAACAGGGTGTGAAACATGCCTTCTCCATGGACATGGGGGTCTGCCTGGAAAAAGGAGGGGTCTTCTTTCTGTGTGGGGGAAATGCTTACCTATGCTTACCATCCAACTGGACAGGAACCTGCACATTGGTCCATCTCGTGCCCCGGAGAGGGGTCATCCCAGAAGGAGAACCACTACCTGTTCCTCTCCTGGGACATGTACAAAAGAGGGTGCCCGCACTAATTCCTTTGCTGGTGGCACTCGGAATTGGAGCTGGGGTGGGAACCGGAGTAGGGGGAATACCCCACTCCACACTTAAGTTCCAGGAGCTGTCACAGGAGTTTCAAGAGAGCCTGGAGAAAATAGCTGATAGCCTGGTGGAGATCCAGGACCAGTTGGACTCTTTCGCAGCGGTGGTGCTGCAGAACAGGAGGGGGCTAGACCTACTGACAGCTGAAAAGGGGGGCTATGCCTGTTCTTGGGAGAGGAGTGTTGCTTCTATATGAATAAATCAGGCTTGGTTCGGGAAGCAGCCAGAGAGCTTCAAGAAAAGGCATCCCAAATAAGACAAAGGGTGACTGGCTCAGATCAGTGGTTCTCGTGGCTCCCAGGAACAGCATGGGTGAAACAAATGCTCTTCCTGCTGTTGTGTGGAATAGCGGGCCTGGTGTTCCTCCCTTGCGTGATTCCCCTGGTGAAGCAATTGGTGGCTAAGTCGATAAAGGGGATGGGGGTAGAAAAGGAACTGATAATATTTGAGGTAGGTGGACCTACGGGGAGTAAAACTCCCCTAGGTCCAAATGGGGAACGAAGGGTCAGAAGAAGGGGGTTAATCTCCCTCCCCCCGGTTCCTATGTGGAGCTAAGGCCATACCAACACCAGGTTGAAGAGAAATGAGCCTGACCACCCGCTGTTGGGGAAGCTGATAGGGGAGCGGGGGGAGATAACATGCTGGAACGCTTGCAAGAGGGCCCACGACCTGGAAAACAGGATGTGTGAAATTTAGATATAGGCTTAGAGCAGCTTGAGCCACGGGGAAAGAAGAATGTAGATAGTTACGACAGGGTGATGTCCGTTTAACCGTTTAACCGCAGCCTGCAGGGACACAACAGCCTTTAAAGTGACACGTAGACAAAAGCCCCAAATATGGATAACTGTAAATAAGGGCAAGGGTCTTCAGAGGAGAGTAGTGGGAGATGTAAACTTAAGATGGGACAAACGGAAGTTGTATTTGGCGTACCTGATAGGTTGTGAACCCCATAGTACCTGACCAATGAAGAGCTAGGGAGGGAATTTGGGAAGTATAAAGATTGTGACCAAATTGTATTCAGGGCTCCTGCTGCCTTACAGGCTGGAGTCCTTTTGTTCTGGTACCTTAATAAAAGCAACCCTTTATTCTGCCCCTCGTGTTTGGATGTCTTTTGGCTTCGGCACCAAGCTCAGACCCATTTTGTGGCGAAACACTTATGCACCTCGGCCACTTTCAGGCGTGGAAGGGTGCTGGTTGTCGCCTCAAGGCCGACTGCGGGCAGCCAGGTCGCTGGCGGGAGCGCCTCTCCCCGGCGGTCCCTGCCCATCCCGCTAGGTCTGGCCGGTGGCCTGCCCGGTGCCCTCGGCGTGGCCACGGGGCCTTGTGGGGCCTGGCGAGCGCGAGTTGACCATCGACTTTGCTTGTGGGGAGCTGGCAGGGAGCGTCATGCACCTCCCCCCTTCCCCCCTCTAAGACAGGCTTCCGCCATTTGCCCCCCCACGACAGCCCCGGTGAATCCCCCCGCCCCCCTCAGCTGGCCAGCGGAAGCGCCTGCCACTTTGCCGGCGGGAGGGGAGCCGAGGAAGCCGCCGTAATCAAAGCCAGTGAGCTGGTCGGTGAGGTGCAGCGTCCCTTAGTGTGGTCCGAGGGCCCCGGGGCCCCAGAGCCTTCCCAGCGGTCCGCGAAATCAAAATTATCCGCCAGATATTCAAGACACTCGCCAAACCTGAAAACCGTGTCCCTCTTCTCCTGTTTTTCATTTGTTAAGAAATAGAGGGTTTTGTCCTGAAAAAATTCTGGGAGTTGAAGTCCACACATTTTAAAGGACCTGAGGCTTTACTGAGGACAGATATCCGACGCTGAAATATGTATTTGAAGGATAACTGCAAAGGAAGACTCTGATGCGTACCCGGGAAACAAGATGGTCTCAGCCAGCTTCTCAAGCGCGCGTTTCGTGCAAAAGCGGCTTTGCTGCCCGGAATATACTGTACGGAAAACACCTGGACACGATTTTGGGAATTTTATTTCCGCAAAACCTCAACAGAGAAACAGACTCACCCGGTCCCGCAGACAAAAGGAGCAAGCTGGTCGCTTTCTGGGGCTTCCCAACCCTTTCTGAGGTACAAATCAGGATCTCCTGGTGGCCTCCCACCCAAGAATTAACCAGGCCACATCCTGCTTAGCTTTTTCAAAGCTAGCCAAGGGGGGCTAAGCGCCCCCATGGGTCCTGCACGAAAGGTAAAGACACAAACCTGAATGAGGTTTGCCTCTTAGGGCCTTTAGGAACACGGCTCTGCCGCTTTCTTTGGCCCCTCTTCGGATCCATTTTGCAATTGCCTTCTGGGATGCTCCTCCACTTCCCGGTCTAGCCTGAGATTCCCTTGCGCTCCCCCATCCAGCTGTTAATCGCAAAGAAGATTTAAAGCAGTGTTGCTCAAAGAATGCTGGGAGTTGAAGTCCACGCCTCTTAAAGTGGCCAAGCAGAACAACACTGGCGCAAAGGGAGGAAACCCTGGGTGGGCTCGGAAAGGGCTCCAGCGCGCCTGCTTGTGGCCGGCCCTGAGAATCTGCCAGGGAAGGGGCGGAGCGCTGTGGACAAGGGCAGGCTGGACTGGACCGGCAGGCGCAGAAAGTTCAGCAACCCACCCTTGCCAGGAATCAGCATCTCCTGCGGAAGGGACCTTCTGGACATTCGCAAGTCCCTCCAGACCTGGCTATGGGATCAGGCCTGGGGCTGCCAGGGGACCGGGGAGTTTTTGCGATGGCTCCCTTACTAACTTTGTCCCCTGCTGTGTTGTGTGTTTTTACAGTCTTTTATATCCAGTTGTTTTTATGTTTTCTTTTTTTTCATTGCTGTACGCCGCCCATAGTCACCGTGTGCGAGATGGGTGGCTATATAAATATGATAGATAGATAGATAGATAGATAGATAGATAGATAGATAGATAGATAGATAGATAGATAGATGGGGTGCCTCTGTGCAAGGACAGAGTGCATCCCGTGTGGCCCAAGGCAGACAAAGGGTGGACCCAGGGCGGATTCTGGCCGAGGCTGGCCAGAGCCTGTGGCCGCCCTGCGGAGCGTGGCCAAGGACTCGGGGCCCCTGTGAATCTGGGGTCTAGGATTTCTGCTCAAGGGCCCCCCTTCGACCCCCCGCCTATAAGAGCCTGGAGCTGAGGGAGCTCTGATTGGCAGGAACCCCAGCCACTCTTCGTGTTCACACAACACAATGAGCTAGACAGACGCGATTGACGATCCTGAGTTGTATGAACAGAGTCCTTTTCTTGTGCCAACCCACTTGAGAGAATCAGGCCTATGGATGTTTTCTGAACAAATCTCAGAACGACTGGCGCCTCAACTTACAGCTGCCCCACTTTACGTCTTCCAGATCAAGTGCTCCAAAGGATGGACTATTTACAGGCCCTTGTTACTATATGAAAATCCTCCTGCACATGCCCAGGGGCACCTTTCAGGACGTTACCATTCGCTGAATGCAGAGCTGACGGGGGAGCAGGTTTTGGGGTGAGCCACTGGCTGGTCCAAAGGGCAAGTTGTGTTTTCAGTGGTGCAGGCATTCTGCATATGCTCAGGAGCCTTGTGCAAAGCATCCCACCCAGGTGTGGGGAACAACTTCCAGGGTCGCGTCCTTCGATGAACCACAACCAGCAGCTCCTGCTTCTCAGTGAGGTTGTGGGAAAGGGCTCTGCATGTGCCCAGGGTCTTCTTGACACTTGCCAGGGACCCCTTGGGTGCTGCAAATAAAGCCCCAAAGGGGACTCCCTCCCTTAAACCCTAACGTGAAAATGAGACCCCACCACAGCCTGGCAAGACTTTTGATTGACCGATCGTGTGTCATCAAGTCATTTTAAACTCTTGGTGACCACCCAGAGAGATTACCTCCATGATGACCTGTCCCCACCCTGGTCTTTCAGGCCTTCTGAGGGTGCCCCCATCGCCCCTGTCATGGAGCCCACCCGCTGGCTGCTGGTCGTCCTCTTCGCCTCTTTCCTTCCGCCTCTCCCAGCACCAGAGCCTCCTCCAGAGAGCTGCTGGGCCTGCGCATCATGTGCCTGAAGTCGGACAGTTTGCACCTCATCGCTCGCACCCCATAATTCTGGGTTGATCTGTTTGATGATCCACCGCTGGTTTTCTCGGCTGTCCACGGTCTCCTCGGGCATCTTCCCCAACAGCAAAGTTCGAAAGCGTCCCTGCTCTTCCTCTCCTGCCTTTGGAGTCCAACTTTTGCTTCCTGAGGGGGTCACGGGGAATCCCGTGGCTTGCACAACTCTGGTCTTTGCAGGCACAGGCGCATCCGGCCATCTGGATCTCTTTTCCAAGGCCTGCACGGCTGCTCCGCCGAGGATTTCTCGACGGCTGGTTCCTTGATGTCGATGGTTCGTCCTAAAGGCAGAAATTCTCCACCGCTTCTATATCCTGGTTCCCTGTGCCCAGGCTGGTTGCTGCTCCTCTTGTCCTTCGCCTTCATATTTGATTTTAGTCCCATATTTTCACCGGGCTCCCTCATTTTTCGTACTAGGGCTGGCGGACCCTTTGTGTTTTCGGCTGTCGGGTTCTTGCCACCAGCACGGCACAGGTTGTCCTCCAGTTCCAAGGCCAGGCTCGCCTTCTTCCGACCCAGCTTCCCCCAATGCATCTTCCGCCCGGAGGCTGGGGAGATCCGGGGAGAGGGTGCAGCCTCGTCGCCCCCCTTTGCCAGCCCGGAGCCGTCTCTTTTGCCGTGTCCTGCCCGTTCTGGGGGTCCTGGCCTGGCAGCGGATTTTGCAGTGAGACCCGGAGACCTTCTGCGATTCCCATTTTCTAAGCACATTCCACGATGTGACACGATCAACATGATCCGAGGCTTTTCTGTGACCGATGAAGCACATTCTGTACTGACTCTTTTTGGCCCTGGAAAAGGCGAAAAGTTCTGCGGTGTGTGTGTGTGTGTGTGTGTGCGCGCGCGCATGCGGGTGCGCATTTTCTGCCAAGGGGGGTGACCTCAGGGCCCCACCCACTTGACTCACTGCAGGAGGGGGGGCCCCTGTCTTCTCTCGGGGAAATGGAATGGGGAGGCCTCTGCACACGCTCAGGAGCACTGTCTCCCTCAGGCGAGACAAAGCTCCCTCCAACACCTCTCCATTCTTACTTTTGCCTTTCACCCTCTGCATGCTCTCAGAGGCCACGGATGTCTGCACCCCGTTTTGCAGAATGCATCTCGCGGCCTGCGGGGTGCCTCGGCGCTTTGCCCACACTCAGAGGCAGACCTGGTTCGGCCCCGCCATAGCCCGCCCCTGCTGAGCTCCACCCGCCCAAGGCCACCCGCTCCCTCCCTGGCCACCGCCGGCCAACGAGCAGTCCGAGGAGAGGAGGCGGTGGCGGTGGCAGGTCTGGCGTTGCGACGGAGGGATGGAGAAGGCGGGCGGGTAGGCACTGCTTGGGCACCCCGGAGAGCATCAGTCCGGGCCCCCTGGAGCGGCCGGTCCCTTTTCCTCCTGGGGGCCCGGACTGGGGACGTGTTTTGGAGACAGACTTTGCTCTCTGGCTGAGTGTTGAGTTGCAGCCTGGAAGGTCACAAGGTCACAGGGGGCGCCCTGGAAGGTCAGTCTTGCCCCCACCGGCTCTGCCCCAGGGGCAGCCTGATGTGCCCCGGGGGCCCAGATGGGGCCCCGGGCTGCGTTCAACCGTCGTGCCCCTCTTTTGGAGACAGAGTTTGCTCTCTGGCTGAGCGTTGAGTTGCAGCCTGAAATGAAGCAGGCGGCTGGTTGGAAGTGGCTGAGCTGGCCCGGCGTGGGTGTCAGTGGGAGTGGAGGAGGAAGCTGCCGTGGCCTGCAGCACCCGAGGGGGGGACGCCGAGGCGGGACAGCTTGGCGTCCGGCTGGGCGGGAGGCTCCTGAGGTCAGCATGCGGCATTGGGCAAGGAACACCCAGGAAGCGCAGCCTTGCCCACCCCCGGCTCTCCCCCGGCTGCTTTCAGCCGTTCTGCCTCTCTTGACGCTGTGGAAGCGGCGGTTGCCACTTCCAAAGGGGTGAGTTGTGCTTCTGGTTGTTGTGGGTCTTCTGGGAGGGACTGTGAGTGTTGTAGGATAGCAGGGGGCAATTGCGTGGCGTCACGATCCTTTGGGGCATTTGATATCCAAGACATTTCCCTGGATGGGGGCCAAAGTGCACCGACGTCCAATTTTCTGACTCTGGAATCTCCCCCGTCTTAATACGCCTTCCCCAACTGGATGACCTCCAGGGGCCAAAGAAAGCTGCAGAGCCGTGTTCATAAAGGCCCTAAGAGGCAAACTTCATTCAAGTTTGTGTCTTTACCTTTCGTGCAGGACCTGTGGGGGCACTTAGCCACCCTTGGCTAGCTTTGAAAAGCTAAGCAGGATCTGACCTGGTTAATTCTAGGGTGGGAGACCACCAGGAGATCCTGAGTTGTAAGTTAGAAAGGGCGGGGACGTCCCAGAAAATGGCAGTGTTATTGCCAAGCAAATTCAGCAGTGATCCTCTTTGAGATACTAGGAGCCACCTTTGCCTTTGAGGCCCATTCCCGTTCACTCTTTTTTAAATGTTTGTGCTAAACGTTGCGTCTGTTTCAGCCACACCCTTCCAAACCTGGGGGTTTTTCCTTGCGTAATGCATTCCTGGACGTTATTTTCACGAAAGCGTGCATGTTTATGCAGACCTTCCCTTGACATTTCTGTGTACGGGGCTTTGGCCAAAGTGCAGAACGGTGTGACTTTGGAAGGAGACCCGAGTTTTAATGCATGTACGGCTTGGGATGCAGGCTTGTGTTTTCCTGCAAAGGGAAGCGGTTCCCCCCCACGCCCCCATCTCTACGTATAAATAGGGTCCTGCTCTGGGAAAGCAACACAGGCGTCAAGGGGGCAACAGCGGGGATGGAAGAGAGGTTTTCCCCGGCACGTTTCTCGCCCTCCCCAGCAGCTTAGCCAGATCCCTCCCCACACCTCCTCCATCCCGAGGCCCCGGTGAGCAGGACTGGGAAATGCGCCCTGCTTCCGATGCAGCGGCGCATGATTCTTCTCCCGGAGGCCAAGGGCCGGCGGGTTGGGGCTCTGCCTGGATAGGCATGTGACGACGAGTGGGGCGTTGCCAGCTGGCTCCCCTCTTGCTCCAGGGAGAATAAATCACCCAGAAGATGCCAGGTCTGCATCTAGGTCTTCTGTTTGGGCTGTGGGTGGGCATGCCAGGAGAGGGAGGGAGAGAGTACGCCTGAGCATGGGCAGAGTGCTTTCCTGTTTACCCAGCTAGCTTGAGCCAACCAGCGGTGTTTTTCCCCAGTCCCACCTGGAGCAAGTGGCAGGATCTGAACCCATGTCCCTCGGCCTTTCCCTTCCTTTATGGCCTCACCTTGTATAAATGGATGAAAAACAGCTCCCTGCGAACAGAGGGATTACTCTTTGCACAGCGCTCTCCTCCAGGACGCTCACAACAGTGCGGTCCTGAGAAGAATGTCCTCCTCTCTACGTTGTAATCACAACAACTCTTTCAGGTAGGCTCTGGGAGAGACGCACTGGCCAGGTGACCAGCAGTTTTCGTAGCAACTGTAGGGAAGCGCCTGCCACTGCCCTTTCTGTTGCGATCTCTTTTCTTTTTGCCTTCCTGGCCTTCCTTGCAGCCTTGGGAATTCCTGGTGGTCTCCCCTCCAAGTCTGAACCAAGGCGACTCTGCTTAGCTTCTGAGATCAGCAGAGTCGGGGAAGGAGTGGTTGGCGTTAGTTATGGTGGATGAGGGCATACCCTTCTCTCCTGGGGGACTGCAGCCAATAGCAAGTAGCCCTAGCCCTAGCCCTAACTGAAAAGAAGAAACAGTCAGAAGGAAATACTTGGCAAACCCCTGACGGGGAGGTTCTGATTCCGAGTTCCTGGGCCAGGGCTGGACTAGGTGGCCTTCGGGTCTTCCTCCACCCGAGGTTCTTTGACTCTTGAAGGCGACTTGTCTGGCAAACAAAGGAATGTTCATTAGTCTAATATTTAAGCAGCGGCAAAGATAAATACGCACAAACTGCTGAGCACTGCAAAATTGAGCTGGCTGGGATGCAGAAGTCTGAGCAGAGCAGGTGCGGCATTCCGGCAGTTTCCCTCTTTCTTGCACGATTATATCTTCCCTGGCAATATGAAATGCTGATAAACTTCCAGGTGCCAGTACGGAAGAAGGAGAAATTGGGAAACGATGGCGGGAGGAAAGAAACGGCACAGTTCTTTCAGTCTTTGTGGAAGAGACCACATCCTGTGACCCTTTGGGTTCTGCCAAATAATGTGCCATGTTTGCTGATGTTCAGGATAATGGTAGATTTTACTAGCGCCTCCTATAATTAGAGGATGCAGATCAAAAACGCTGAGAACTGCATGTGCGGGTAGACCATTTTCTCTTGAGAACAAAGAGTGCAAGTTATTTTTTAATCAGATTGTATCGGAGTTGAATAGAGTAACATTTGAACGTAACTCCCGTGACATGCTTAGACAAGTCAGGCAGACTCAGTGCCTGCATTTGCACAATAATGCTAAGCGTCAGTTACTTTTTTAATCAAAAGCACGAGATGCCATCTGGCCCATGTACGGATTCATTTCATACACCATGGATTCGTAGGGTTGGGAGGAACCCTGGAGCCCCCAGAGTCACAGACTCCTCGGGCGGGAAGGGACCTGGCCCAGCTTCATAACGCCATTAGCCCTTTGACCAGCCAGGCCCTGGGCGGCATGCCTCGGCCACAGCTCTTCCGAGGTCCTCTTCACCTGTGCTATTGCCAGGCCAGCCGGCTCTTCACCCTATTTCACTGATGGACTCTGGGTTTATTTCTGTGAAATCTTGTTCTGTTATGTCCAGCTTATTTCTCTAACCCAGCCTTTCTCCACCTTTTGACCCAGGGGAGCCCTTGAAGTATTTTTTCAGGCCTCGAGGAACCCCTGCACATTCAGGCTCAAATATAGGCCAGAAGTTACAAATGTGTTATATTTGTTTCATGCGTAGGCCTGTATATGGGCATTAACAGTGTTCTTAAACTAAAAGAACGGAACTCACCTCTTTAATGCGAAACCTGTGCTTGTTTCTTGCTGTGCAATACTCAGTTCTGGGCTAAACCTGAGATAGGCGCACACACATTTCATCTTCAGCTGAAGTAACACGATTTCTGTCTTTGCTTTCGACGCTTGTTAAATAAGAAAAAGCTTGCTCGCGCATGGAAGAAGTGGAAAACTGCAGCAAAGTGTTCAGTGCCTTCCTATGAATGGCAGGATACCCTTCTTCCCCCAAAATCCAGAACTCGTCCATTTGCAGGTCAGGGAATCTCAACTTGAGTGTACACTTGGGCAGCAGCTCACAAAGTTCTTCCTCTTCCTTCAAAGCGAAGTTCTCAGGCTGAGCAGAAGATGCAGAGAAAGGATCCCTCACCCAGTCATACGATGGGGTCGAAAGGGAAGGGAAGTACCGATCAGTTTGGTCCTGTAGTACTTCCAGGTGGTTTTCAATTAGATTCGAGGCTTTCTGGTATCCTTCCGGACTCTCGAGCCCAAGCAGCAGTGGAAACATTTCGATATTTCCTTTTGCAACCTTTTCCCAAACATTCCGTTTTCTTTTAAATCCAAGAATCTTGCCCCTTGAAGTCAAAGGCCGTCCAGAAATGTGTTCAGCTGGTTCATGTGATGAAAGATGTCTACTAAGTATGCTAGTTTCTGCAACCGTTCTCCATCTTCAAGGCGCTCAACAAAACGTAGAATCCTATTTTCTTGAAAATACTCTTGCAATTCTGCCTTCAGCTCAGACACCTGTTGAGAACTCTTCCTCTGCTGAACCACTGTAGTTCTGCGTGTAACAGGAGACTTATGGGCTCTTTGTCCAGGTTTTCACAGTTTTTTAAAACATTCTGAAGTGAATTGGTCTTTGCTTAATAAAGTTAACTATTTTTGTAGCATCATCCAGAACTTTTTTCGTTTCATCTCCAAGAACTTTTGACACCAGCACCTCTCTATGAACAAAGCAGAGTGTTGTGACAACATCAGGATTTTCTTTTCTTACAAGAGAAATGGAGCCTCTCATGGAACCAACCATTTTAAGTTAAAGAAGGCAGGAAGTCCTAGGGATCTGATTGGCTGCCCACTTTTGGGAAGCTAGGCAGGTCCTTGTCCGTGTAGAAGCGAATATGTGTAGCTCGGGGTTGAACTGCGGAGTCCTCGCGGTTCTCTGAGCTTGGTAGTTTTCTTGCAGACGTTTCGTTGCCCGGCCAGGTAACACCTTCAGTGCTAGGATGGAGTGGGGTTTGCTCTCTGTTTATAAAGTGGGGCACGCACTGTCAGCGTTGGTGTGCGTGTGGGTGTGCGTGTGCGCTGTTTCCTTTTATTTTTTCCCTCTGGTAGTTCCTTGATTAGGGTACTGTTTGCTGCTGGATTGTGTGTCTGGTGATAATCTTGGTGTTAATCTCTGCTTATCTGGGCATGACTGCTGGCGAGGAGGTGTTCGGGTCTTGCTCTTTCCTTTGTATTGTCTCTTTTTAATAGTCTGTAGATGTTATTTATCTCTATGCGCCTGTTGATGGCTGACTTGTCTGAATGCCAAGCCTCCAGGAATTCCCTCACATTTTTGGATTTGGCTTGGTCTAAGATGCTGGTGGTTTCCCAGCTGAAACGATGGTTGAGTCTGTCCGTGTGTGGTGACATGAGGGAGTTTTCATCGTGTCTTCTGACTGCCAGTTGGGGCTCGTGGATGCGCTCTGCCAGCCTTCTGCCTGTCGGCCCTACGTAGTCTTTGTTACAGTCCTTGCACCGTAGGTTGTAGATGGCTCCTGTTTTTCCTTCTTGGGCTACTGGGTCTTTTGGTTTGCTTCAGATGTTTGGGAGGGCCGTCGTTGGTTTGTGTGCTGCGGAGATGCCGTGTGGTTGTAATAGTCTGTTGGTGGTTTCTGAGACGTTTCTGATGTATGGCAGTGTGATCCTTTTCGTAGCTTGTGTTGGTTGTGCTGTAGTGGGTTGAGGGTCAGGCACTTTCTGACAAAGTCGCGTGGGTATCCATCTTGTTGGAAGATGTTGTATAGGTGGTCTGTTTCTTTTTCTGCTGCTCTGGGTTGCTGCGGCGCGTTGGTGCTTCTGGGAGTTGTAGTCCAACACAGCTGAGGGCACCAGGTTGCAGAAAGCTGAGTTTGATCATTTTGGAACCTTTTGGGCAGAGCACGTGGCTAATCTGGGAGCAAGGGTGGGGGTCCACCTGGCATCCCAGCTCCAGGAGGTCTCCCGATGCTCCGATTCATGCTACCCTTTCCTGACACGGACAGCCACACCCGGCCAGCTCAGCCACTTCCAAGCAGTCGCCCCTCCAAGAAGCGCAGAGTCACGGCACCTGCCCTGTGGAACCTCAGCCCTGAGAGATTCAGGCACCCACACACAGACACACGCACACACACCCTGTTGGCCTCTTAAAACTGGCTGCTGCAACAGGCTTTTGGTTCACCCGGGACATCAATGAGCTTGTCTAGTTGTTTGATTGATTGACTGATGGTTGCTTTGCAGATTGGGAGTGTTTTTTTCGACTCTGCACCTTGGTTACGTGGATTATTATTTGACTGTTTTATTGTACTGTAGTTTGCCTTCTGTACATCGCCCAGAGTCATGGTTGAGAAGGGCGGCTGTATGGATTGTTTAAATAAATAAATAAATAAATAAAACAAGCAGAAACACATACTGGGAGTTACTTGGCCGCTCTCCGCTTATGTGACGACTCTCTGCTGCCTAAGCACTGTATTCCAAAACTTAGAGCTTCAAGCCTCCAAAGCCAGCTTAGCCAGGTCAGGCGAAGCCCTCGCTGATTCATTCTTACAACATGCTAAGCGGTTAATGTTCATGCTTGTTACTTTTTAGTGGCTGAGTGTGCTATTTGAACCCAGAAAATGGGTTAAGCCTGGTTAACCAGGCTTCAGATATTGCAGTACACAAATGAATCCAACCTTTGTGTTCACGCATTTATCCCACTGGGCTTGGCTGAAAACCCCCAAGACGTATCCACACAATACTTTTAACATAGGGTGAACTGTGCGTAGCGTTTGGAAGCACAAGTGTGCCAGCTGAGCACCCTTTTGGGTCTGGGCTACCCAGAAAACAGGTTAGGAGAGCAGTTCACCTTCACTCCCTGCAGGGCGCTTGATATGGATTTGAATGCAAAGCGTTTCTGTAAAATAACTCAGAATAAAAACGACAGCAGTTCGAGGACCCCAAATGGGCAAATTGCAGGGTAAAAACAAAGCAAAAATGGAAGGACTAAAACATTTGAGCAACGAAAAGCAGAATTTAGCACCAGAAAGGGGTCTGGGGAGCAGACGTGTCCAGAGGGGGAGGGGAGATAGAAAGTCCAGGGGGTGTAGTGGCCATCTTGACTTTTTTGACACCCCTCCCATGGACAGGCCTGCTAAAGAGGCTGCCACTGGGCTGCCAAACTGCAAGGGTCCTTAGCAGACACCCATTTTGGGTGGGGGTGGAGGGATGTCCTAAGAGTGCTCGTTTCTCAGCCCAGAGAAACTGACAAGGTCTTTGCAGGTCGTCCTCGTTTAGCCACTACCTCGTTAAGCAACCCTTGGCAGTTATGAAGGTAAAGGAACGGTAACTTTGCCACCCATCCTCGCCTTGGTGACCTTCGCAGGTCTGTAAAGCAAAGGAAACCTGAAGAAAGATTGTAAGCACAGTTGTGGTTTCCCTTAGCGACAGCTTCGCCTAACGACTGAATGCGAGTCCTGACTGTGGTTGCTCAAGGAGGACGACCTGTACCCAACTTCCCCATTTCACCTGCGGGCAAGAAAAGCAATCAAACTGGAGAAGGGGAAGGGGAAGGGAAGGTGCCAAGGGTTTCACTAACTTTGTCAGCCTCACCCCCTCTGGAGTGGAGGGCTGGTTAAAGCTTCCATCGTATTTCTGAGAAAAGTTAACAGCATCAGGGACCTTGGCAAGCTCTCCTTTCACCTGCATTCAGATGCTAGTAAATCAGGTTTCCTCGCACGCAAGGCTTGTCAGGTCCATGGAGGAAAAGAGAGGAAACTAAGTGAGAAGAAATGGCTGGGGAGACGGAGAAAGGGCTACCAAGATGGGGAAGGGTCTGGGAACCAAGCCCCGCGAGGAGCAGGTGAAAGATCTGGGTGTGCTTAACCTGCAGAAGAGGTGAGGGAGGGAAGGCATGAGCGCGGTCTTCACATATCCGAAGGGTGGTCTTCCAGAGAGGGAGAAGATTTCTCCTCTGTTGCTCCAGAGGGCAGGAGCAGAACTGAGTGGCTGAAGATGCAAGGAGGGGTTTCAGGCTGGACGTCAGGCGAGATTGCGTCAGATGGGGGAACCAGCACAGGCTGGGTTTGATCAAAACCAGCACTTTCAACTAGCGACCAGTGCAGGGGACCCAGTGCTGGTGTTCTGGGTTCCCAACTTTGGGGACTGGTTAACACACTGGTGCTGCGTTCTGGACCGGCTGTAGCTTCCAGGTTGCCTTCAAAGGCAGCCTCGTGCAGAACGCCTTGCGAGCGCCCAGCCGAGTAGTAATGGGTGGTTAGCCTTGCTAGGTAGACCGGACAGGAAACACGGCCAGATGAGCTAATTCTACTTTCTTGTAAGGCTACATTGACAGAGTCTTGCAAGTCTGAGATTCCATCGCTCCCCTGTCCCCTTTCCAGCACAAGAAGCTAGGGAGGGTCCCTTCTGAGTCCTTGCCCTGTCCATGTTCCTGCTGCAGGCTAAGCTGCCTCTTATCTGGCCATTCCTTTGGCCGTCTCTTCGCCCTGTCTCCCGAGGTCATCCCCACACACCATTGCATCAGGGCCTGAGTTACTACACCCAGGTTCCTGCACCTGGGAAGGCCACAGCTCCCACCTTCCGTTATCAGATTTTCCAGTTTGGCTTTTCTTCTGCGCAGGCTTGAGGTCTGAATTCTGCTGGGGCTGCACTTCGTGTGCCAGCATTTCTCTCTGACGCCAGAGAGCCTGCCGGATGATCAAGGGAGGGTGAGCCCGCTTGCTCCTTTCCAGGCACCTATCTGCTGTCCTTGCGATTTTGAACTTTGGCCTTTAATAACCACATTAGCTTTAAAAGCACAGAAGCAGCCTAGCCCAGGGTTTTCATTGAACTGATTTATTTATGCTCCAAAAGGAGCAGGGAAAACAGCCCTGCTGTAACCCTATCGAACAACCCACCAGATTTCAGAGAATCGCTACTCTCAAGGCCTAAAGGGCAGGATCAGGTCTCGGGTCTCCCCACGGAAGCCGCTACAAGCCATAAGTCCTTTCTCCTCTCCACCTGGAACGTAGCCTCCCACGTTCCTGCGCTGGGTGGATAGCTGGTTTCTGCAGTCCAGGGGTGCCACAGAGAATGCCTTGCCCCCCATTTCCAAAAGGCTTTGGGGAGGCTGCCTGCAGAAAAGGACCATATTTTTACGTCAGTTGGTAACCTCCCTTTTCTAGCAAGGTGCAGGTGAGGCTGCTCTGATAGCTGAAAGGGCAAAGGGTCTGCCAGCTCCAGTAATGAAACTCATCATCAGCCAAGAGGCTCTCAGTTTTTCATCTCTTCAGCTCCACCAAGGCAGAAACAAAAAGTCTGTTTTTTCTATCTCCTTATACAGAGAGATACTTTACAGGTATTATTCTATTATAGTTACCAATTGCAGTAAATGTTAACATTAAAAAAAGCAGCGATGCTATGATAATATTGGTCTAAGTGTAAAATAATGAATAGAAGCTCACTGGGGCTAAAGCGGCATTTGCCATTGCAGCAGCGGTCTTTCTCTAGCAACAAAACCCCCAAGCCCTAATATCCTAATAATCGATTGACTGACTGACTGATTGACTGATTGATTGATTGATTGATTGATTATGTGCCATCAAGTCATTTTCAACTCCTATCAACTACATGGATAGATTTTCTCCAGGTCAATCTCCCCCTAACCTGGTCTTTCAACATTGCCCCCATTGCCCCTGTAATGGAGTCCCTCCCCCTGGCTGCCCGTCCTCCTCTTCTTCTCTTTCCTTCCACCTTTCCCAGCATCAGCGCCTTCTCCAGAGAGCTGGGTCTCTGCATCATGTCCAAAGTAGGATAATCTGAGCCTGGTCATTGGTGCCTTGAGGGAGAACTCTGGGCCGATTTGTTTGATGATCCATTGGTTGCATTTTTTGGCTGTCCACGGTATTCTCAGGGTCTTCTCCAACACCAAAGTTCAAAAGTGTCAGTGCTCTTGCTATCCTGCTTCAGAGTCCAGATATGCTAATAACGCAAGACTATTTTATTTCATTTTGGCCAGAAGCCTAAACTTTTCAGAGGCTGCTCTGATCCTCTGCTGAGATGCTGAACTGCTTTTCCTCACGGCACGTTATTGGAGGCTGACAGCTCTGTCCCCTTCTGTTGCTTTCTTTTCATGATCTCTTTTCCGTTTGAGAAGGGGAGTTGCATCGCCTCCAGGTGACTTCTCTCTTTCATCCGTGCTCCCCGTTCCGCTGGTCAAGAAACTCTGCATTAAGCAATGGGAAAAAAAGTTACCTTTGGTATGGGAGAAGCTGTGAGAGAATGACCAGCACCAACTTTGTATCCCAACTCTGTCTCTTGGGAAGCTCCAGATGTGGTGGATTTGCAGCTGGCTGGGGGATTCTGGGAGTTGTAGTCCAGCGCAGCTGAGGGCACCAGGTTGCAGAAAGCGGAGTTTGATCATTTTGGAACCTTTTGGGCAGAGCACGTGGCTAATCTGGGAGCAAGCATCCTGTGTGATAGGATAATAATTTGTTTTTAAAGAAAGTAACGGGTCCTGATGCTGGAGAAGATTGCTGGTGGCCCATCATTGCTTGGTCATTTGCAGGGCTGTAGACTTTGCCTCTCCCATCCGGTGCTAGTGGCCAACCAGCCAGGGGTTTGGCAGAGCCCTCAGGGGCACCTGAGGTGTTTTACTTTTCCAACGGTGCCTCGGTGTCAGGCCCAGCCCAAGAACAACGGTGAAACACTCCAGTTGAGTAAAGCTCCTTTATTTCCTTATACCATATAGACAGAACCTTGCCGGACTAAGTCTATGCTACTGCAAATAGTGGATATACCCTGGGAGATGCCATGGAGTGGCTACCCTGAACCTCTTCTGCTTCCCACGCTCCATCTCCGGACTGTGTTGTCTTCTGTCTCCTTGCCCTTCCTGGAATGCAGCCCTCCTTCCGACTGCAAGACACCACACTTGGCGACTTAGATCTACTGAGAATTTGGGCTGGTGTTGAACTGGGGGACGAGCGCAGCCCCCGCTTCTCCCTGGAGGACCCGTGATTGGTGCTGGACCTCTGTTTGGCCAATTCCCCACGTGGCGATTGGGAAGAGGCATCTGGCCGGTTGGGGCCTCCGGGGCAGGCGTGTGCATAGGCGGAAGGATGCGCTGCCACTTCGGCTTGATGGCAGAGGCCTGTGGCAAACGGCACGCTCGTGTTTCAGCCGCCAGGCGGCTGGCCGTCGCCAGGGCCTCTGCGTCGACCGCGGTCCCTCGCTGAGCTTCGGGTGGCCGCCATGTCTCGTTTTGCGGAGAGAGACAGGTGGTGGTGGGGCCGAGCCGGGACCTGCACCCGCGCCTCTCCTTGCCTTTCCTGCGGAAGGAAAAAGGGGAAGGAGCATTTCCGAGCGCAAGCAGAGCAGCTGCGCTGGGTGCTGAAGGCGCGTCAGCCGGGCCGGCGTGTTGCGCTGGGGCTCGGAGCCAGACGGGCTGGGAGCATCAGCCCTTTCGCGGCAGGGAGCCTTTTCTTCCAATGCTAGCGCTCCTCCTTTTGTCTAAAGATATTTTTATGGTTAGGATAACGAAACACAGAGGGAAAAACAGGTCAACACTGGATAGCAATGGTGGCATAACGCAACAGAAACAACTACGAAGCATAGTTAAGAGAGAAGTAAAAGCACGACAGGAAACCTTTGTGAGGCAGGTTCTTCCTGTTCCCTTCTGTTTATTTTCCCCAACACTGAGCAGACTTAGCTATTTGCACTTGACATTAAACATCAAAGATTGTGGCTGGTTGATTGATTATGTGCCAGAAGCCATTGTTGACTCTTAGCAACCACATAAATAGGCTTCAGTAGAAAAGAACACATGTAGCTCAGGGTTGAACTGTGGAGTCCTTGGGGTTCTCTGAGCTTGGTGGTTTGATTGCAGACGTTTTGTTACCCAGCTAGGTCACATCATCAGTGCTAGAAGGGAGTCTTGTTTGCTCCCTGTTTCTATACAGTCGCTTGCCCTGCCCGGGTGGGGGGGGGAGTTGTGTTTTCCTTGGCAGTTCCTAGATTGGGGTATTCTTTCCTGCTTGACTGATTGTCTGGTGTTGATCCCTGCTTATCTGGGTGGTGATTGCTGGCAAGGAGGTGTTCTGGTCTTTTCGTTTCCTTTTTAGCTTTTTATTGTCTCTATTGAACGACGTGTAAATGTTCTTTATCTCTGTGTGCCCGTTGATGGCTGATTTGTCTGAATGCTAAGTTTCCAGGAATTCCCTCCCAATTCTGGATTTGGCTTGGTCTAAGATGCTGGCGGTTTCCCAGCTGAAACGATGGTTGAGTCTGTCCGTGTGTGGTGACATGAGGGAGTTTTCATCGTGTCTTCTGACTGCCAGTTGGGGCTCGTGGATGCGCTCTGCCAGCCTTCTGCCTGTCGGCCCTACGTAGTCTTTGTTACAGTCCTTGCACCGTAGGTTGTAGATGGCTCCTCTTTTTCCTTCTTGGGCTACTGGGTCTTTTGGTTTGCTTCAGATGTTTGGGAGGGCCGTCGTTGGTTTGTGTGCTGCGGAGATGCCGTGTGGTTGTAATAGTCTGTCGGTGGTTTCTGAGACGTTTCTGATGTATGGCAGTGTGATCCTTTTCGTAGCTTGTGTTGGTTGTGCTGTAGTGGGTTGAGGGTCAGGCACTTTCTGACAAAGTCGCGTGGGTATCCATCTTGTTGGAAGATGTTGTATAGGTGGTCTGTTTCTTTTTCTGCTGCTCTGGGTTGCTGCGGCGCGTTGGTGCTCGTCTGAATAACGTTGCTACCCAGCTGTTCTTGTGGGAGGTTGGTTGTTACTCTGGTAATGGAGCGCTTGGTTAGTGTGGGTTGTTTTTCGATAGACCTGGGTTTCTAATTTGCTGTCGTTTCCCCTGCTGATGAGGATATCCAGGAAGGGTAGTGTGTTGTTGTTTTCTTCTTCCTTTGTGAATTTTATTCCTCTGAAGATGCTATTGATTCTTTCATGAGTCTTCTCTAGTTGTTCCTTTTTTATTATGACATCTTCGTGGTTGTTATCTGCGACCTTCCCTGCCAGCTTCCCACAAGCCATGTCAGTGGGGAAGCTGGCAGGAAGTCACAAGTTGTGGTCACATGAGGTCCTCGCTTAACAATGGCAACCAGGCCTGCCAGAATTGCCGTTGCTAAGCAACGTGGTCACGTGACACCGTGCTTTACAACCATGTCGCCTAGCAACAGAGTTGCCGGTCCCAATTGCTGTTGTTAAGCAAGGACTCCCTGTATTCCAAATGTCTCAATGTGCTTTGCTGTGCAATGTGTAATGCGGTGTATAGGGGAGCCATTCTTGCTGAAGTTTGGTTAGACTTGTGTTTTGGATCTATCCTGTCCATTTTGCCGTTGCTGCATTTTCTCCAACTTTGGTCTCCCCGTCTGAGACTGTCGGCAAATACCAAGGCCTTCATGGCTGCTCTGCCAAGTGCCAGTCTGTGGCGTATTTCTTGACTACTTTACTGTTGATGGTTAATCTTAAAAGGCAGAAGTTCTCCATCGTCTCAGTATCTTCATTATCAGTTCTGACGCTGGTGGTGTTCACAAATTGGTTATCTGCAGAACTCCAGATTACATCTGGTGCCAGCGCCTGACCAGCCAGGGGTTTGGCAGAGTGCTCCGGGCACCTCTTCTTTTCCAGAGCCTGAAAGGTGGGAAATGGGGTGGGGGCACGTGGATGGGTCCGTCTGGGGTCCCAAGCTCCAGAAGATCTCCCTCCGCTTCAGTTAGTTGTCCCATTCCTGAGACAAAGTGCAAAGTGAAGAAGGAGCCTCGTGTCTCGATGGGGACACAAAAGCCCCCTTGTGCATGGTGGGCGCACCTCCTCTTTGCAACGGGCTGCTTTTGGACACGTTCTCCTGAATCCTGATGGGGCTTCCCCCACCAGAGCGACCGGCTGAAGCCTCCTCGTCTTCTTGGCTTTGAAAGAAGCACCCTTTCCAGCTCCTCTGCATTTGTGGAGCTCAGCCAGGGAAGAAGCTACTTGGCTGCTGCTGACTGAACGTCATTAAATCGATGCTTTCTTCAAAGGAGATGTTATGGGTTGGCTGCTCGGAGGAAGAAAAAGTTGGCCAGGAGAACATCAAGCGGTTCAATCAAACATCCATCTGCAGAGGCATTTCAGCAGCTGCTGTTATACCCAACTGACATGGTCTAATCCAGCCTTGAAATGCTTAGTCCTCGCAAGGGCCCGGCCCTGTGTTGAGGACACCAGAAATATGGCCATCAGTTTAAGTCCCCGACTCCTCTCTTACAAAGGGCTCAACTGATCCCAGTGTTTGGCGTCTGGCAGCTGCAAGAAAGGAGGGTCCACTTTCTGGCTTGCAGGAATAGGACTGAGGGCGAGGAGGGGGAATGAAATGATCTTCTACCACACCCCCTCTTTTGATTTCGGTTCCAGTATTTTGGCTTCCGTCCATCAGTTGTGGCACCAAAAGGTCTCTAGCATCTCTTTCTTGCCCAATGTTTTGCTTCTCATAAAGGGACATTACTTTTTTGGGGGGAGGGGGAAGGTTCCATAGAAAGGATTTTGGTATGAAACTGTCCAGTCCTACGGACAGGATTAAACCAGGGAGAGGGCATTATAAACATTGCCGTCTTCTCTCTGTGATTGTCTCGGCTTCCCCATATTGATACCCTCTTGATGCATGGAGATCCAGTCCCAGCATTCCCAGCTTGCGTAGCCATAGCTGAGAATCCTGGGAGCTGGAATCCCTACACCTTGAGAGGGTCCTAACTTGGGCTTAAATCTAGGGAGGTGTGAAGTAGTCTTGACATGATCTTGAAGGAAGAGTGCAAGGCTGTCAAGGAACTCTCAGTTTAGCCCCGGGAAGGAAGAGCGGGTGAGAAAGAAACTCAAGATAATTCCTCCTTGATTCTCTTTGGTAGAAGAGGGGGTGGAGGGAAACTCTGGCAGGCTTTCAAGATTATGTTATACATGGTCACAGAAGAGTCCAGGAGTCCTTGCGCTGTCTATTCCCTGACCTGGCCTACCTCCAAGAGCTGCTGGGAGGTGGGGAAGATGGAGGAGCGCTGCTCCCCTGAGCCTCGGCTTGGAAGGGCTGAGAGAGGACCCTCCTTCCGGAAACACTTGTGCAGTGCTCCATCTCACCCCCTGTCTTTCTTCTCTCCTCCCCAGGGAGATGGCGCAGCTTTGGAGACAGGAGTACTGGCTACCCCCAGGGATCACCTGGGAGGACATGCAGGAGACGGAGGACGTCCACTATCCCCAACCCCGACACATCCTGCTCGGCCTCCCCTTCACTCTCCTGCTGGTCGCCCTCCGTTTGTTCTTCGAAAGGCAAGCTCTTGGCCAATGGAAACCAAGTCAGATCTGAAGATGGGAACCCCAACCATTTGGAGGGAGCTTCAAAAGCCCGGTGTCTCTTGAAACAGTGGAAGGTCCCCTTTTTATACCTTTAGCAACCATTTTTCACAAACTGAACTTGACAATTTGACAATAATGAGAAGCAAGGGAAATTGAAAATGTTGTTGTTGTTGTTTGACATTCCTTATTGATCCTATTCACCTCCTAGTCCAGGAAGGGCACTCAGCACCGGAGGTTTGGAACAGGTTTGAGCTGCTGGAGACTAAGACAGGCTTGTAAGCTAACCTATGGCCATGTTTCTCTTGGGCATTTACATATTCCCCAAACTACAATTCCCAGAATCCTTCGTGGGAGAGAGAAGATGGGCGCTGCAGTCTAAATGTAGAGAAAATTGTCCCCTGAATCCTGAAAGTCAAGTCCTTTCACAATAGGAACCTCAGCCGCTCAACAATTTCTGCTTTTTTCTTTCTCTTTTTCCCCAGTTCGCGAAGATGTTTAACTACCTGAAGTGGCAGAAGACTTGCAACACCCTCTTTTTCATATTCACAGCAGTATACCTGTTCTCTTTCCTGGTGATTTTTCCATTCAAGTACGTTTCGGGAATGCATGCAGAAAGGGGGGCGGGGTTTGATGGCACAGTTGCAGCGCCATCTTGACTTTTTTGACACCCCCACACACCTTGGGACACCTCAGCTTGTCATTGCTCTCTACAAGTAGCAGTTTGAACCTCCATGTAGCCCATCAAACCACCAGAAGTGGGAGGTGACATCAAGGCCAGGAAAACTCCTCAGGTTGCAGGAGTAGCAGTGATAATTTTCGGGAAATAAAAAGTCGGTGGTTGAGGGAGGGAGGGGGACTGAGGGACTAAACGGCCACAGAATGTCTCGTTTTGCAACTGCCTTGTTTCGCAACCATTCGCAGTTACGGTGGTGCACAACACGAAGTTGAGCAAAGGCTCTCCGAGCCACGATTGCCCCCTGCTCCTTCAGCAGCAGTCGTGAGTCCAGGAGGACCCCCAGATTGCGCATTGGGTCTGTCTGGGGTAGTGCAATCCCGTCCAGAACCAAAGACGGTAAAACCCCAGATACGGACGAGCCCCCAGCTCACAGCCACTCCGTCTTACCAGGGTTCAGCTGGAGCCTGTGGTGCCCCATCGAGACCCCCACAGCCTGCAGGCGCCGCAAAGGAACATCCACAGCATCACTTAATTCACCTGGGACAGAGACGTAGAATTATCACCGGCGTGCCGAGGATACCTCATCCCACAAAACTGCCCCCTGCCACCGACCCAAAAGGATACCATGATTATCCTGCCGCTGAGAGGTCAAGAAGAGCCAGGATGCAGGCGCTACCCCATCCCGGTCCCGCCGGAGATCATCTAGAGGTGCAATCAATGCCATTTGGGTTCCATATCCGGGCCTGAAACCCGACTCGAAGGCGTCCAGATAATCCGTTTCATCCAGGACGCCCGGGAGCCGCAGTGCCATCACAGGCTCAACCACCTTTCCCAAAAAGGGGAGGTGAGAGACTGGACAATATTTGTCCAGAACAGGGGGGTCAAGCAACGGCTTCCTGAGGAGAGGACGAACCAGCCCCTCTTTAAAAGGGGCTGGGAACACCCTTCTCAAGGATGAATGAACGATCTCTCGATTATCCCAGCCTTAAACAGTGCTGAGCAGCAACACAAGCGTAACCCTTTTCCTCCTCCTTTTTGCACCCCCAAAGGATTCTCTGCAACACGTGTTACTATTCCACGGAGCTCACCCAGACTTTTTTCGGCTACTACTTCTTCAATTGTTGTTGTTCAGTCGTTAAGTCGTGTCCGACTCTTCGTGACCCCATGAACCATATTGCACCAGGCCTTCTTGCCCTTCACTGCCTCCCTGAGTTTGCTCAGTTTCATGCTCAACATCTTCAATACCTTTCTGATAGTCCTGCAGCTCCTTGATCTCTTCTGGCTGTCCTTGATCATTGGCATGGTTTATAAGTTCCTGATCCATGGCAAGGTAAGGGCAGGAATTGGGGGCTGGGGAGGTGGGGGCTAAAGGCCCATGTTGGGGAGGGGGGAGAAGACCAGAAATTGCTTTCCTTTTACCCTGCTGCACTTTCAGTTCCTCTCCGCTGTCGCGCTGGATGCCCGATTCTTTGGTTCTGCAGATCCTCGCTCTGCCCGGCCTCACGTGCCTCTCCTCCTTGTCACCTCTCATTTCTCCCAGTCTGAACTGTAGATTGTAAGCTCTGCGGGGCAGAGATTTGCTCTGCTCTGCTCTGCAAAATGCCCGCTGCCCAGATGCTGATCATGCAGTCAGTTAAGAGGGGGGATGGGAGAGGGAAATTCAGTGGGGGGTTCCTGTGCTGTCGATCATCCGTCCTGATGCTTGTGCAAGGCTGGTGATGCTTGTGCAAGGCTGGTCTTCAGTGTACCTGGGGCTGTCCAAGGATGGCACCTTTCAGCGCGGATGGCCCTCCCGGCCAGGACAGGCATCTGTTTGGCTGCCCCATGAGCTTGGGAGACCCAGGTCAGCTCCCCCACCCCTCCCACCCCCGTTTGGGCCCTGAGGAAGCAACAGGAGGCTGGATACCCCTATCACTGTCCCTGCGAGATGTCTGAGGAGGCCACACGTGGCAGCACCCACCCACATGCAAGTGGCGTCGGAAAGGAGGCAACATTCTGCCAAACGTTTTCCACAACCTGCTTGACCTGCATTGCTGAATCAAATAATTTCTTCTTGTCTTCACAAGACATGGAATTGTGAACTAACCCAATTTTGCCATCAAAACACAATGAGAAATAAAGCTGACCACAAGTGACATTAATTCAGCTCCGCACACTGTGGGAATACAGCAATGAAGTTCATAACTGACCTGGCTTGGCATGTGGGGTGAAGAGAACCGATCCTAGCCGAACAAGATCGGAGGGAGACCACAGCTCTGTTCGTCTCTTGCAGCTGGAAAAGGATGCGCGGAGTGACTCAGAGGGCAGCGAGGATGAGGACGAGGACGAGGACAAGGCGGGCCAGAAGGCAGAGCAGAAAAACAGTGCCGTCGATCCCCAGTCCAACCGGCATCTCCCCTTCATCATCAAGCAAGCACCTTGCAGCTGAACAGGGGGGCTCCCCCTCCAGCGGCCACACCAAAGCCAGATAGCCCAGCCAGCTGAGTCCCTGATCACTGCTCCCTCCTGCCCTTCCCTGTAATGCTATGTGGGAATGACCTTGGGAGGCAGAGGAAGAGATGCTGCCTACCAAATCATCAGATAAGAGGGGGCATAGCCCACAGCTACATAAGGGGCTGAGAAAGAAAGGAACCTCCCTCACTGACCAGGCTGTAAATGAGACAGCAGGAGAACTGTACTTCCAGACTTGCAAGATTCTGTTAATGTAGCCTTACAATAAAGTAGAATTAGCTGATCTGGTCGTGGTTCCTGTCTGGTCTACCTGGGAAGGCTGACGTTCCCTCTGCTTGCCTGAGCTCCTCCTAGGCCTGGAAGGGCATCACTCGAGCCCCTGGCCGAAGCTGTGCGCCTGGTTCAGTCACTCTTGCTTGATCTTCTGAATGCCCCGAGAAGGCCCCACATCTAAGACAGGCTTCCGCCATTTGCCCCCCCCCCCCACAACCCTCAGGACAGCCCCGGTGAATCCCCCTCCCCCTCCCCCGCGCAACCGCCTGCCACTTTGCTGGGGGGAGGGGAGCCAAGGGAGCCGCGGGCTGTGAGGAGAACTGGCTTGTGGACCCCAGAACAGCAACGGGATATGGCCCTTGAGATGCGAAGTAACTCCGGCTCCGCATGGCCTCGGCTGGCCGCTGAGAGGCCCAGGCTCCCCATGCTGCGGCCTCGGCACGCTGGGCTGCGTCCCCCTGGACCGGTGACCCTGGCTGGCGAGGCTTCTCTCGGGGCACAGGGCAGGGGGCTAATGCTGCACGCCGGGCTTTGAGGCTTACGCGGGGCAGCCATGGCCAAGCCGGGGCTGGAGGGCCATTCGCAACCTAGGGCAGCGCCCCCCTTGTGGGCTGGCCAGGTGCTGAAGCAGGGCCGTCCGAAGCTCTGGAAGCAGCCGGGGACTTAGCCTGGACCAAGAAAAGACGGGGCTGGGCACTCGGGTGCCTTCGATCTAGCGGGCCATCGGTTGGGACTCAGCAGCACGCTTTCTCTGCCGCGGCACTGCCCTCTGGAGGGAAGCACCCCTGAGATCCGTACGCTTCCCACCCTGACGGCCTTCCAGAGGGCCCGGAAGACCTGACTGGCCTCCCGGGCCCTGGGGCAAGGTGGAGGGAGCACCTCCCCATCCTGTTCTTTATTTCCTATGTTTCTTTCTAATCCTGCTTGTCTTGGACTTTCTACCTGTTGGGTTTTTTCGTGAGCCACCTGGAGTCAGGCTGCTTCTCCAGCTCTTGCCCGCAGTGGGTCTCGCAAGGAAGGCTGCCGTGCCCCCACCGGTCCAGCCCTGCCCTTTTCCACGGTGCTCCGCCCCTTCCCTGGCAGATTCTCAGGGCCTGCAAGAAACAAGCGTGCTGGAGCCCTTTCAGAGCCCACCCAGGGTTTCCTCCCTTTCCACCAGTGTTGTTCCGACTTGGCCGCTTTAAGAGGTGTGGACTTCAACTCCCAGCAGTTTTCATGGCAAAACCCTCTATTTTTTAACAAATGAAAAGAGTGACATGGTTTTCAGGTTTTGCGAATATCTTGAATATCTGGCGAATAATTTTGATTTTGCGGACCGCTGGGAGGGCTTTGGGGGGCCCCGGGGGGCCCTCGGACCACACTAAGAAACGCTGCACCGCACCAATGAGCTCACTGGCTTTGATTGGGGGGAACATACGTATCAGTAACAAGCAGGTCCCTCGGCATTTCAGGAGGAGCCGCGTCTGCAGAACAACCAAAGCGTGATCAGCCACGTATACCAGCGTTTCTCCGACT
Source organism: Python bivittatus (assembly GCF_059951505.1). Lineage (NCBI taxonomy): Eukaryota > Metazoa > Chordata > Lepidosauria > Squamata > Pythonidae > Python > Python bivittatus. Next base: position 138,797 of record NW_028277091.1, on the reverse strand, counting down.
TGGCAACTTTGAGATGTGTGGTTCCCCAGGCTGGCTGGGGAATTCTGGGAGCTGAAGGCTACCCGTGTTAATGCTGCCAAGTTTGAGAACCACCGAGCTAGACTCTGTGAACGTAGCCAAGCGTGTTGTGCACACCACTTTGTGGCTGTGTGTCTTGGGCAAATCCAAAAAACAGGTCAATGCAGTAGCCAAATTGAGGGGTGGGCACTGGATGTCGCACACCCATTTACATGCGCTGCACACACAAGGGCTGCACATCTGTGCTGCCAAAATCCAGACCACCGTCCGAAGGCAGGACAAATTTCCCGCCCCCTGGGCTGCCACCCAGGGATGGTCTGTTCTTCCTGACACATCGAAGGGCCCGTTCCCACACGACCCGGCAAACGCTGCTGTCGATGTGCTTTCCGTGGCTGGGGCTTTCTTGTTTTCACCTCAGGTGTCAGGAGTCATTGCTCGTGGCTGTGCTGTCAGACGGGCAGCCGTATCCCTCACTTAAAGGCATCCCTAAGGGAGAAACCACAGGGCCGTTGGGAGAGAGCAGAGACTCAGCCAGGCACTGCCCGCAATCCCATCGCAATCCCATCCTCGGGGCAGCGGGGAACGGCCATCTCTTCCCCACCGGCTGCTGCTGATCCGCTCCCTGGGGCAGCAAAGTTTGGGGAGGCGTGTAGCTGCGGGCGAGGGACGGGCGAGCCAGGGATCTGTCAAGAACCAGGAGATCATGAAAGGGAAACTGGATGCCTGGTGGGGCCATGGACACAACACCTTCTTGGCAGCAACACACAAGTGGTGTGTCTTCCTCTGCTCCAGGGACGTTTATGGGACTTCCCAGACTAGCCTCTGGCCCTGAGATCTCCTGCTGGTCTTCCATCCGAGCACTTGGCTGGCTGGACCCTGCTTGCCTTTTCTGAGATTGGCTGCGGCCCACACAGGTGCAGCAGGAAGAAATCGAAGACCTTTAGAGAAAGGGTGACATTCAGATGGAGCCAAGAAATCTCTGGAGCAGATGGGCAAGGGGCAACCCTCTGCCGTGCGCAGAAAGTTCAGCAACCCACCCTTGCCAGAAATCAGCGTCTTCCCTGGAACAGTGCCTCTGCGCAAGGGCAGAGTGCATCCCGCGTGGCCCAAGGCAGACAAAGGGTGGACCCAGGGCGGATTCTGGCCGAGGCTGGCCAGAGCCTGTGGCCGCCCTGCAGAGCATGGCCTAGGACTCGGGGCCTCTGTGAATCTGGGGTCTACGATTTCTGCTCAAGGGCCCCCCTTCGACCCCCCGCCTATAAGAGCCTGGAGCTGAGGGAGCTCTGATTGGCAGGAACCCCAGCCACTCTTCGTGTTCACACAACACAATGAGCTAGACAGACGCGATTGACGATCCTGAGTTGTATGAACAGAGTCCTTTTCTTGTGCCAACCCACTTGAGAGAATCAGGCCTATGGATGTTTTCTGAACACTCTCAGAACGACTGGCGCCTCAACTTACAGCTGCCCCACTTTACATCTTCCAGATCAAGTGCTCCAAAGGATGGACTATTTACAGGCCCTTGTTACTATATGAAAATCCTCCTGCACATGCCCAGGGGCACCTTTCAGGACGTTACCATTCGCTGAATGCAGAGCTGACGGGGGAGCAGGTTTTGGGGTGAGCCACTGGCTGGTCCAAAGGGCAAGTTGTGTTTTCAGTGGGGCAGGCACTCTGCATATGCTCGGGAGCCTTGTGCAAAGCATCCCACCCAGGTGTGGGGAATAACTTCCAGGGTCGCGTCCTTAGATGAACCACAACCAGCAGCTCCTGTTTCTCAGTGAGGTTGTGGGAAAGGGCTCTGCATGTGCCCAGGGTCTTCTTGACACTTTCCAGGGCCCCCTTGGGGGCTGCAAATAAAGCCCCAAAGGGGACTCCCTCCCTTAAACCCTAACGCGAAAATGAGACCCCACCACAGCCTGGCAAGACTTTTGATTGACCGATCGTGTGTCATCAAGTCATTTTAAACTCTTGGTGACCACACAGAGAGATTCCCTCCATGATGACCTGTCCCCACCCTGGTCTTTCAGGCCTTCTGACGGTGCCCCCATCGCCCCTGTCATGGAGCCCACTCGCTGGCTGCTGGTCATCCTCTTCGCCTCTTTCCTTCCGCCTCTCCCAGCACCAGAGCCTCCTCCAGAGAGCGGCTGGGCCTGCGCATCATGTGCCCGAAGTCGGACAGTTTGCGCCTCATCACTTGCGCCCCATAATTCTGGGTTGATCTGTTTGATGATCCACCGCTGGTTTTCTCGGCTGTCCACGGTCTCCTCGGGCATCTTCCCCAACAGCAAAGTTCGAAAGCGTCCCTGCTCTTCCTCTCCTGCCTTCAGAGTCCAACTTTTGCTTCCTGAGGGGGTCACGGGGAATCCCGTGGCTTGCACAACTCTGGTCTCTGCAGACACAGGCGCATCCGGGCATCTGGATCTCTTTTCCAAGGCCTGCACGGCTGCTCCGCCGAGGATTTCTCGACGGCTGGTTCCTTGATGCCGATGGTTGATCCTAAAGGCAGAAATTCTCCACCGCTTCCATATCCTGGTTCCCTGTGCCCAGGCTGGCTGCTGCTCCTCTTGTCCTTCGCCTTCATATTTGATTTTAGTCCCATATTTTCACCGGGCTCCCTCATTTTTCGTACTAGGGCTGGCGGACCCTTTGTGTTTTCAGCTGTCGGGTTCTTGCCACCAGCATGGCACAGGTTGTCCTCCAGTTCCAAGGCCAGGCTCGCCTTCTTCCGACCCAGCTTCCCCAAACGCACCTTCCGCCCGGAGGCTGGGGAGATCCGGGGAGAGGGTGCAGCCTCGTCGCCCCCCTTTGCCAGCCCGGAGCCGTCTCTTTTGCCGTGTCCTGCCCGTTCTGGGGGTCCTGGCCTGGCAGCGGATTTTGCAGTGAGACCAGGAGACCTTCTGCGATTCCCATTTTTCTAAGCACATTCCACGATGTGACACGATCAACATGATCCGAGGCTTTTCTGTGATTGATGAAGCACATTCTGTACTGACTCTTTTTGGCCCTGGAAAAGGTGAAAAGTTCTGCTCTGTGTGTTTCTGTGTGTGTGAATGTTTTGTGCCGGGGGGGGGGGGTGGCCTCAGGGCCCCACCCACTTGACTTGCTGTGGGATGGGGGGACCCTGTCTTCTCCCGGGGGAAATGGAATGGGGAGGCCTCTGCACACGTTCAGGAGCACTGTCTCCGTTAGGCGAGACAAAGCTCCCTCCAACACCTCTGTATTCTTACTCTTGCCTTTCACCCTCTGCACGCTCTCAGAGGACACAGATGTCTGAGCCCCATTTTGCAGAATGCATCCCCCACCCCGTGGGGCTCCTTGGTGCTTTGCCCACGCTCAGAGGCAGACCCGGTTCAGCCCTGCCATAGCCCGCCCCTGCAGAGCTCCACCCGCCCAAAGCCGCCCGTTTCCCTCCCCGGCCACTAGCAGCCAACAAGCAGTCCGAGGAGAGGCAGCGGCAGCGGTGGCAGGTCTGGCATTGCGATGGGGGGACGGAGAAGGCAGGCAGGCGGGCAGGCGGGGGCCGCTTGGGTACCCTGGAGGTCATCCGTCCAGGCCCACCGGAGCGGCCGTTCCCTTTTCCTCCTGGGGACGGGGGGGGTGCCGCCTGGGGCCATGAGGTGGGGGGCGAAGGTCCGGGAGCCTCTCGCTTCAGGGGTTGGAAACGGGACCCCCCGGCGCATCCTGAGGTAGCCGGGCACAGTGTCAGTGCAAGCGGGGAAATGGGGGGGAAGAGGGGGTCCCCCAGCCCGGTACCCTCCTCCTGAGTGGAGCTTCAACTCCCAGTGCCGCCTTCCCGGAGGGCCGGCTGGGGGTGATGGGGAAGGGGTGCAGCAGCGTGGGAGTGCCCTTCCGGGGGGCATCAGCAGTGTGTGTGTGGGGGGAGACCCTGCCGCGTCCCCCCAGCGCGCCGGGGCAGAGGCGGCCAAGCGCCGGAGGAGCGTCTCCAGTCCAGGGCTGAGCTGCGCTTCTTCGTCGGCTTCGGGCTTTTGCGGCGGGGCGGAGTGGGCTGTGGGTCGCCCCAGTCGGGCTTGTTCAGGTTCAGGGCGCCATGTGAACCCGGGCGGGGGTCAGTTCAGCCCGCAGGTTCCCTCGGTGGTGGGAATGCAGTTGCGATCCGAACAGGAGGTGGCAGCGGAGGCTCCCCGAGATCACCCAGAGGTCCTGCAGAAGCTCGCAGTTCTTGGAGGGGCGGCTGGTGGGAAGTGGCTGAGCTGGCCGGTCAGTGGGAGCGGAGGGGAACTCTGGGGTGGCCTGCAGGGTCTGAGGGGGGGGCTGGAGCTGGGAGGACGCAGAGGCCCTCCCCTCCCTCCCCCCCTCCCTGCCTTCCTCCAGGCTGGTTCTCTGGGTGGGCAGGAGGCTCCCGAGGGCAGTGTGCGGCATTGGGCCAAGGGGCGCCCTGGAAGGGCAGTCTTGCCCCCACCGGCTCTGCCCCAGGGGCAACCTGATGTACTCTGGGGGGCCCGGACGGGGCTCCAGGCTGCTTTCAACCGTCTCGCCCCTCTTTTGCTCTCTGGCTGAGCGTTGAGTTGCAGCCTGAAATCCAGCCCGGGAAGGTGGGCAGGAGCAGAGCCAATAGCACGCCCCCCCCACCCCCAACCTGGAGCCTGAGCTCAACCGAGGCTGGGCAGCCTGCAGCTGCAAAGGCAGAGGAGCAGGGACCGGTGGCGACCCTCCCAAGGTTGCCAAATCGCGGTGTCGCTTTGCCACTTCCAAAGGGGTGAGTTCTAGTCCTGGTTGTTTCAACGCATTTTTGTAGGAAAGAAAAACTGTTTTTGATATTGGTGTCAGGTTTAGCCCAAAGAACTCCAAGAGGCAATACAAATCCAGTTCTACTGTGTTTATTAGCCCTAGCCGCTATACAGAAAATCTCCCCAGACTCAAACCTAGATCCCAAGCGAGCCAGCCGCGACACCCTGAATTCCTCAGGGAGGTGCCAGCCTCATCCTCTTGATCTTCCCACACTCCTCCGGTGAACTAAGAACACGCTTATCTCCCTGAGCCTGGCCTCCATAATTCCATTCCATCACAACTGGCGATCTAACAAAACAAGGAACTTACAACAGCGTTCAGAGATATCTTTGAGCAATGGCACCGGGAACTTCACCGGGACTTGTGCAGCTTTTCCAGCCGTGTGGGGTCTTTTTGAGAACAGGCTGTTCTTCCCAGAAGATGTTGCAGAAAATGGTGCACGACAAAATCCCCCTGAGAACAACATGAACCAGAATTTGCGTAAGAACATGTCATCGGCTATAAAGAAAAAAATTGGGTGAGGCTTTAAAATTAAGAAGGAAAGAAAAATGAGAATCCCAGGGAGCAGTTGGAACAATTTCTTTTTGCTGGACTTACAAAAGAGGCTGCATAAAGTATTGAAGAACTTTGAAACAAGGATCAACCATCATCTGACTGGATGAAAGAGGAAGATGGTTTGGTGCAATAGGAAGGAAGCCAAAATCCATCTATTAGACTAGGGCTAAAATGGGAGAAGTTTCTTTTTGGATTTGTTAATATCTGGACTAGAAAAATGATGGATTTGCTTACATGTAACATGGTGTTTATACTTTTTTCCCCTATAGTTACTTTATCCTAATCTGTATTTAACTGTCTTTTTACTTAAAGTCTGGAAGGTTTTATCGTTTTTTTAGATATTTATCTCGCCTTTTTTCCCCATACCTAATACTCCTTCCTCCTCCTATTTTCCCCACAACAACAACCCTGTGAGGTGGGTTGTGCTAAGAGAGAGGGACTGGCCCAAATCACCCAGCCCATTTTTTATGCCTCAAGCAGGTCTAGAACCCTCCATCTCTTGGTTTCTAGGCCACCACCTTAACCACTACACCAAACTGCCTCTTCAACACCAAACTGGCTCACTCTCTCTCTCTCTCTCTTGGTGAACTTGTTCTTCTTAAAGGAGAAATTATCCCTCTTTGTTACATTAAATTTTAGTCTTTTGTTTCTATTGGGATACTGGGATTACTTCATATGTGCTAAATGTGGATTTGCTTATAGTTAAGGGTTGAGATGCAGAACGTTTATTTGAATGGGATATGTTGCTCTTTGGGGTGGATCTCTTTGGAACTGTTGGCACTTGGAGTGGGAAAATGTTCTGTATTGGGTTTGCTTAGACTTAACAGGGTGTTTAAGCTTTTTTCCCTACAGTTATGGTAGAAAAAGGGATATTTGTGAATGAGAAATGGCCCCTCTTTGTCACGTCAGACTTCAGTGTTTTTGTTTCCCCTAGATACGGGACCACTTTATGCCCTTTAAATGTGGCTTTGCTTACAGCCAAGAGCTGAGAGGTGGATGTGGAGTTTTAGGTATGTTAATTAATGCTGTGATTTTAGGGCTCTGTTTGGACTTCTTGCTGACACCTGGATTGGAGAAGACGTTACTTACTGGATTTGCCTACAGTTAAGAGATGAGTTCTGGGATGCAGAGTTTTTTATCTGTTAATGAAGAGGGGGTGACGAGATCACAAATTTGTTTATACTGATGATGAGGGTGGGAAGTTGCTTTCTTAGGGTCTTTTTTCTTTTCTTTTTAATTTGTATTAATGTTTATTGTTGTATCTAAAGCTTTTAATAAAAGTTAGTATATAAAAAAAAAGACTTCTAGCATCTCTCACCCAACGTTTTGCTTCTCATAAAGCTGCATTCCTTTTTTGGGGGGGGGGAGATTCCCTAGAAAGGATTTTTGGTATGCAACTGTCCAGTCCTATGGACAGGATTTAACCAGGGAGAGGGCAGTATAAACATTGCCGTCTTCTCTGTCTAACCCAGTCTCGGCTTCCCCATCCTGACACCCTCTCAATGCATGAAGTTCCAGTCCTGGCATTCCCAGCTTGCATGCCCATGCCTGAGGATCCTGGGAGTTCTCTCCACTCCTGCAGACAGAATTTAACCAGGGAGAGGGCATTATAAAGATTGCCATCTTCTCTCTGTAATTCTCTCGGCTTCCCCATACTGATACCCTCTCGATGCATGGAGTTCTGGTCCCAGCATTCCCAGCTTGCATGGCCATGGCTGAGAATCCCGGGAGTTGGAATCCGTACACTTTGAGGGGGTGCAAACCTGGGCTTCAATCTAGGGAGTTATGGAGGAGTATGGCGATAATCTTGAAGGAGGAGTGCAGGGCCATCAAGGAACTCTCAACGTAGCCCCGGGAAGGAAGAGCGGGTGAGAAAGAAACTCAAGATAATTTTTCCTTGATTCTCTTTGGTATAAGAGGAAGCTGAGGGAAACTCTGGCAGGCTTTCAAGCTTATGCTATGATACTAGGTCACAGAAGAGTCCAGTAGTCCTTGCACTGTCTGTTCCCTGACCTGGCCTACCTCCAAGAGCTGCTGGGAGGTGGGGAAGATGGAGGAGCGCTGCTCCCCTGAGCCTTGGCTTGGAAGGGCTGAGAGAGGACCCTCCTTCTGGAAACACTCTTGCAGCGCCCCATCTTACCCCCTGTCTTTCTTCTCTCCTCCCCAGGGAGATGGCGGAGCTCACACAGTGGCTTTGGAGACAGGAGTACTGGCTACCTCCAGGGTTCACCTGGGAGGACATGCAAGAAACGGAGGACGTCCATTATCCCCAACCCCAACACCTCCTGCTCGGCCTCCCCATCACTCTCCTGCTGGTCGCCCTCCAGTTCTTCTTCGAAAGGCAAGTTCTAGGCCAGATGAAACCGAGCCAGAGCTCGGGGACCCAAACTGTATGGGGATGGGGACTCCAACCGTTTGGAGGGAGCTTTCATTCCCTCCCCACCCAAAATCCGGTGCCTGTTGAAACAGTGGAAGGTCCCTATTTTATACCTTGCTTTTAGCAATCGTTTTTCACAAACTGAATTTGACAGATTGACAAAAATCAGAATGAAGGGAAATTTTCAATTTCCTCAGTGATATCATCACGATCATCATCACCATCACCATCATCATCATCATCATCATCATGGTGGACTCCTTGGGGTTCTCTGAGCTGGGTTCTTTTCTTGCAAACGCTTCATTACCCGGCTAGATAACATCTTCAGTACTAGAATGGGTGAGGTTTGCTCTGTTTATGTGCTGTGGCCTGCCTTGCCAGTGCTGCTGGGGGTGCAGGTTTTGTTTTGCTCCTCTGGTAGTTCCTTGATTAGCGTCTTGTTCACTGCTTGATTGTGTGCCTGGTGGTGACCTTTGCTTATCTGGGTGATGATTGCTGGGGAGAAGATGTTCTGGTCTTTCTATTGTCTCTTTTGAATGGTATGTAGATGCTCTTTATCTCTATCTGCCTGCTAATGGCTGCCTTGTCTGAATGCCAGGCTTCCAGGAATTCCCTTGCATTTTTGGATTTGGCTTGATCTAAAATGCTGACAGTTTCCCAGTTAAAACTATGGCTAAGTCTGTCCATGTGTTGTGAGATTAAGGAGTTTTCATCATGTCTTCTGACTGCTAGTCGGTGCTCGTGGACGCGCTCTGCCAGCCTTCTGCCTGTCTGTCCTACGTAGTCTTTGTTGTAGTCCTTACACTGTATGTTGTAGATGACTCCTGTTTGTTCTTCTTGTGCTACTGAGCCTTTTGGTTTACTTACGATATTTTGGAGGGCTTTAGTTGGCTTGTCTGCTATGGAGATGCCATGTGGTTGTAATAGTCTGTTGGTGGTTTCTGAGGCGTTTCTGATGTATGGCAGTGTGATCCTTTTCAGAGCTTGTGTTGGTTGTGTTGCAGTAGGTTGAGTGGTCAGGCACTTTTTGATAAAGTTTTTTGGATATCCATTTTGTTGCAAGATGTTGTATAGGTGGTCTGTGTGATGGAATGGTGTTATGAAGGCAACGCTCAGGGAGATAAGTGTTTCCTTAGCCCCCAGCAGGAGCGTGGGAAGTTCAAGAAGAGGAGGCTAGCACCTCCCCTACTGTCTCTTATTTGGGCTGAAGCTGACATCAATCTCTCCAGACTCTTTGATGTCAGGTTCAGCCCAAAGAACTCCGCGAGGCAGTGCAATACAGTTCTGCTGCGTTTATTAGCTTCCACCTCAAGACAGAATCTCTCCAGACTGAACCCAAGTTCCCAAGCCAGCCAGCCACAACACCGTGAATTCCTTAGGGTGGTGCCAGTCTCAAGTTCTCAAACTTCCCACGCTCCTCCTGGGGGCTAAGTAAACCCTTATCTCCCTGAGTGTGGCCTTCATAACACCATTCCATCACAGTCTGTTTCCTTTTTCTGCTGTTCTGGGTTGCTGCAATGCGTTCGTGCTCCTCCTGTGCAGGGTTGGGTTGTTACTTTGGTAATGGAGTACTTGATTAGTGTGGGTTGTCTTCCAATAGACTTGGGTTTCTAATTTACTGTTGTTTCCTTTGCTGATGAGGATATCCAGGAAGGGTAGCCTGTTGCTGTTTTCTTCCTCTTTGGTGACTTTTATTCCTCTGAAGATGTTCTTGATGGTTTCATGTGTCTTCTCTAGTTGTTCCTTTTTTATTATAACGGAGGGGTCATCTACATACCGGATCCATACTTTAGGTTGTACGTGAGGAAGTACTATAGTTTCTAGGTATTGCGTTACAATGTTTGCTATGAGTCCTGACAGTGGTGATCCCATGGGTGTGCCTCTGATTTGTTGGTAAACAAAATATCTTAAGTAAACAAACTAAAGAAACTAAAGCCCTCCAAAATATCGTAAGTAAACCAAAAGGCTCAGTAGCACAAGAAGAACAAACAGGAGTCATCTACAACATACAGTGTAAGGACTACAACAAAGACTACGTAGGACAGACAGGCAGAAGGCTGGCAGAGCGCGTCCACGAGCACCGACTAGCAGTCAGAAGACATGATGAAAACTCCTTAATCTCACAACACATGGACAGACTTAGCCATAGTTTTAACTGGGAAACTGTCAGCATTTTAGATCAAGCCAAATCCAAAAATGCAAGGGAATTCCTGGAAGCCTGGCATTCAGACAAGGCAGCCATTAGCAGGCAGATAGAGATAAACAGCATCTACATACCATTCCAAAGAGACAATAGAAAGACCAGAACATCTTCTCCCCAGCAATCATCACCCAGATAAGCAAAGGTCACCACCAGGCACACAATCAAGCAGTGAACAAGACGCTAATCAAGGAACTACCAGAGGAGCAAAACAAAACCCGCACGCCCAGCAGCACTGGCAAGGCAGGCCACAGCACATAACCAGAGCAAACCTCACCCATTCTAGTACTGAAGATGTTATCTAGCCGGGTAATGAAGCGTTTGCAAGAAAAGAACCCAGCTCAGAGAACCCCAAGGACTCCGCAGTTCAACCCTACACATATTCGCTTCTATTGGTATCATCATCATCGTCATCATCATCATCATCATCATCATCATCATCGTCGTCATCATTCCTGACATTCCTTATTGATCCTAATCACCTCCTAGTCCAGAAAGGGCACAATTGGGGCACAATGTGAAACTCGGTCAAGCCCCCCCCCACTCTTGGCTGCTACCAGTTCCTTGAACAGGAGCCACAAGTCCGGGAGGACCCCCAAATTGCTCACTGGTCCTGTTTGGGGCAGTGCAGCCCCGTCCAGAACAAGAGACGGAGAATGGCCGGAACCAGGGGGACCCAGAACCCAAAGCCACTCAGTCTTGCTAGGGTTAATCTCACGCCTGATGTTAAAGAATGAATTCAGGAAATATGTTCTCTATCCGTTTTTGAAATGTCTTTATATTGTAAAAGGGAGAAGACAGCAATATGCTTCTGTATGGTCTAGATTTAATAATATGTTAAGGGACTGAGCTCCTGCTATGTTCACATTATACTCCCTTAAGTGTGATCTTAATCACTATTATTCAAATACTACTTTATTCTGTCGCAGCCGTTGTATTCCTTATTATAGTTCACCAATTTTTTTGACAAGCAGCTGATGCTCAGGAGCCTTGTTTCCCTTGCTTTGGTTTCACGTGCCTGTTCCTGAGCGGAGCGTGAAACGAGGAAGCCAAGGGCCGGCTAACGTTAGCCAGCGTTTGTCTGACCCAAGCCGTTCCCTTTCCCAGGCACATCGGCGCGCCCCTGAGCAGAAAACTGGGCCTGCGAGAAAAGGCGCGGCAGAAACCTTCTCCAAACCCCATCCTGGAAGCCTTTTACAGGAAGCGGAGGAAACGTCCCCAAAAGGTGAGTTTCTTCCCACGTCTTGGAAGGTGTGGCAAAAGGGGCTAAACCTCTGGCCTCACCTCTGGGGAAAACCGCAGTTGCTAGAGATGTAAAGGTGATATTGAACGATACTCCCAAAATATGGAAAATATGGATGCAAGAGATCCATTCTTGGTTGCTGTTTAAACTGTCTTTATGCAGTATAAATGTTATGGAACAGTATCTTTCTATTTCATCTAGATTTAATAGCACGTAAAAGGGCTGTGTGTGGGTGGGTGTATTTTCTTATTCTTTTTGAATGTACCGTCCCCGTTGAATCAGTCCGCGAAAGAGAAAATGGCACTCTGTTGTTACAGAGTTTGAGCCTCCTCATGTCCCTTTATTGTGTCTTTTGGTTCCTCCCCCTCCATGAACAGTTCATTTCCTAGGCTTTTGGTCTGCCTAAGCTTTTGGTGCCCCCAACCTGCTCAAGCCACCAATTTTGTTCCGGTTGGGCTGTTTGGGCTGCAAATAGGATCCCTGTTTCTGGCCTGAGCTGGAGAGCGGCAGTTCCCGCGGCTCAGCCCTGCACATTCTCTAAATCCGAAGAAGGGGGAAAAGCAAAAAAGAGAGAGGAAAGTTGGTGGCCTTGCAAGCGTCCTGTAGCAGTGAGTTCCCCAGGCCAACGCGGATCGTCTAAGGCGATTCTGCTTCTGCTGCTGGAAAGAGCAAAGAAGGACGTCTTTCTAAGGCTGATCCCAGAGAGATCTGCTCCGTTTTCCTCGCAGTCAATGTCTTTAAAGGGTTGTTAGGGCAGCAAATCTTCTTGAACTCTGAGGCGCACACCCTGAAGCACTGAACCCAGTTAAAGTGCGCCTGTGTGTGCTTTTGTGTGTGTGTGTGTGCGCGCATAGAAGTGTGACAACCATGAAAGACCAGCAGTGGGGTTGAGGTGTTTTCGGTTTGACTCCTTTTAGCAAGCGGCATGTATTGCAAGGGTGCAAGACCTGGAATTTCTACCCTGGAAATTGGAGTTAAAACCCCAACACCCGAGAGGGGATCAGAGGGAGACCAATGGGCTTAAGGGATGCTCTGCCTCCTGGGAGTTTTCTGATGAGATGCCATCTGATGCCGTAAAGATCCCTCCCTCTCCCTTTCTCTCTCTGCATATAGCCCTGCGTGTGTACAGAGACAGATATAGAGAAGTTTAGGAAAAATTTACAAACCATTCAGCTAGGTGGGCTTCTGCCCTGAGCACGTAGATCTGTATGTTCTAAAAGGGATGCACCTCAACTCCCAGAATTCCCCGGCCAGCACTGAAGTAGATGATGCGGCTGAGCGATCCGGATGGGCAAGTGGTAGCGATTTAGTTTTTCCCTCCATGCCCTGGCAGGGCTTTCTCGACCGACTGGGGCCCCTGCTGATGGTGGGACCAACATAACCTCCCTTAACTCAGGCCAAAATTGCTGCTGAAGCTGCAAGTCACAGATCTGCCATCTGCACAGCATCCCCATTTTCCAGCTGGGGGGGAGAGAAGGCGTCAGACCTTTTTGCTCCCCAATATTGGGGGGAAGCTGCAGGGAGATTCTGCAAAGCAAACTGCTTCAGTTTCCCTTTTTAAAAAGGGGGGCTGTGCCTTATCCCAGCAAGGGGGTCTCGGGGTCGGATCTACAGCTCCTCTGACCTGCTTCTGCGTCCTGCGTTCCAGGGGGAAGTCAGCAGCTTGGCCAAGCAGTGCGACCTCCAGGCAAGGCAAGTAGAAAGGTGGTTTCGATGCCGCCTGAATCAGGACCGGCCCAGCTTGACGAAGAAATTCTGTGAAGCCGGGTGAGTGGGAGCTGTTGGGGCTGGGTGGTCAACGGGCAGCCCGTGGGCACCGGTGCACCCCTTAGTGCCCAGCAGGATCTCTGTCCCATCGGACCCTCCAAGAGGATTGTGAATGATTCCAGAAGGAAGTTTGTGTGATGCAAAGGGAAGTGTTATAATATGTGCAGCAGTGCCTTTGGCCCCCCAAGCAGTTGAGGGCCCCATTGGGTTGTTAGAGAGCACATCTGGTGGGTGGTTTGTGACTGGCCGTGCCAAGGAGGGCGGGCAGTTTGTGGACAGACAGGCGTGTCTCCTACTGCAACTGCTGAAGAATCCACCCCCCGTATCCCCAGTGCTCCATGTGTGATCCCCAACTGAACCAGGTGTCTAGCCCTGTTAGGATGTGGGATTGGGTTCTCATTTGGAAGGTAAACAGGGTCAAACCTGGTTAATACTTGGATGGGAAGAAATCCCAGGTCTGTGGGCTAGAGTGGAAATGGGAAAGTATCCGAGAAAAGAGCAGTGCTAGCCAAAAAATGAAAATCTGTAGAAGCCTCCATGACTTCACCAGGAGTTGACGAAATCTTCATTTTCAGTGTTTATGTAACAATCAGATTCAGGGAAGGGAAGAGGAATTTTGGATTGTTCTAGAGGTCAGAATTTGGACCAAGCGGCTCAAGTACAAGAAAAGCTAAGCATTGGAAAACTTCTTCACCGCTTCAGAGGGTGGAATGAGGGCCGTCGGAGCAGGAGATGTCTTGCACCCAGTCAGATGGACTAGATGACCTTTGCGTTCCCTTCTAGCTCTGCAATCCCTGGATCTCCCGGATTGCTGTCCAATGTGCCCTGATGTATTTTCTGATTGTTTTCCAGCTGGAGAGACACCTACCATTTTATTTCCTTCTGCACGGGGTTGGCCATCCTTTACGATGTGAGTTCCAACGCTTTCCCCACCTGTTGGTTGTCATCAAAAAAGATACTTGAACGCGTGTAATGTAGCTGACTCTTCTCTGCCTCCCAGCCCCCAACATTTGTGCTTCCCTTTTGGATTAGAAAAAGTAGGGAGTTTGAGAAAAAAAGTGTCCATTTTTCAACCTTTTTCAAACTAGCTCCAGGGAAGTGTTGGTGGGCTGGTATGACGTGATCCCTAATGAATTGTGTCTTCTTGCAGAAACCCTGGTTCTGGGATCTCCAGCAATGTTGGGTTGGGTACCCACAGCAGGTAAGGAGTCAGGGAGACATTTGAACGAACATTTCAGTGGAAAAGCGTTCATCAATTTACACCCCCCTCCATAAAAATGGCATGAAACTGCAATGTATCCTGCCTTTCCATACACAGCATTTATTCATGCCTTAAAAATTCAATCCTTTCCATCTCTTACAGCTAAAAAGCAACCCACCTAAGGGATTAAATAGTTATACAACCTTGTTTTACGCCGCCTAGAGTCACTTGGATAAAGGGAGATGGGAGGCTAATAAATTGAGTAAACAAGCACACAAACAAACAAATAAATGGAATATTACATGAGAACAAGTTCTACCAACATGTTATCCTAGGCAAAATCATAGGATGGTGTGCTCAGGAGGGGGAGAGATGAAAAATAGTGTATACCAGCCACCCCGAATGAACCTAGAGTAATTTGCAAAAGGTTATAGATGTCAGTGAATCCCTAAGTGAACAACAGCTGACACAGGGGCTACATGGTAGAAAGTTGAACACCACACCTTTCTGCAAATGTGGATGCCTCCTTACTATTGCGGTGCAGTTGTGTACAGATTCAAAGTAAGAAAAGGGTGAATGTGGTAGATGCGGAATTTTGGATGCTCTTCGCACCAGGACTTTGTTACATCACCATTAGCAGAAATAAGAGCTTCCAAATGTTTTTTTCTAGCCACCAAAGAGTCTTTCTATTCCTGGGTTGGAATTTTCCTACTCTTCCTTTCAGAACTCTCCTAGCTGAGAAAGATTTTCCTTCCGTGTACTGCATATTTAAGGTCTCCCCCCATATGTTCAGTGATATTTAGGTTTAAGGACCAAGAAGGCCACTGAGAGGTTTTCCTCTGCACACGTGAGACCATGGTTTTGCAAAGACATTGGAGACATCTTTCCTTCTGCGCAGTTGTATGAACAATTCTGTGCTGTGGACCAGCAGATAACCACTCCAGTGTCAGCTAACTTTTCAACAGATTGTCCATAGGCTCTATTTCCCAATCTGACCAGTTTGGAGCCAGTTTTAGCAAAGGCTTTCTTGCTGTTCCAGGTGTTGCCATGATTTGATCAAGTCTGTGTAACTTCCATTTCTGAACAATGGTTCTCATGGCTGAAATGGCTCACTGGGGGGTTTAGTTTTCTAAGTCTCTCTCATCTCTCTCTCATCTATCATCTCCCTCCCTCCCTTCCCAGCTTTGTAAGAGTGAATTACCCTCATTTTCAAACACTCAGACAACTGCTTAGAAGAGCTCATGGTTCTTGAAAGCACAAAAAACAATTATAATTTGAGACGTGGGAAGGGGCAGAGTAGCTGCAAACAATTCCAAAAGCAAGATTAGAAAAGGTCTTAGGAAGATCCTACAGGAAATGTTTGGACCCTGTGGTTTCTGCTCAAAGAGGTGCTACAAACTACTGGGCGAAATTACAGAATCACAGAGCTGGAAAGACTTGGAGTTTGTCTAGTTCAGCCCCTGCTCAGTGCACGAGCAAACGCTTTTCCAATTTGACAACTTTAAGATGTGTGGACTCCAACTCCCAGAATTCCCCAGCCAGCATCTTAAAGTTGCCAGGTTGGAAAAACACTGTACAGTAGTAGAGCAACTCGGACAGACGACCCTCCAGCCTTTCCTCCCAACAAAGCAGAACCCGTTCCTTCACGTGGCAGCCCACTCCTCTGACCGACATCTGGCACAGTCGCGGCATTCCTCCTAACCTCTAGCACAAGCTGTGATTTGACCAGGGTTGGCTCAACTTTTGCATGCAGCTAGAAAGGAGAAACCCTGCAGGTCTGCTCTGACCTCACAGCTTGACCAATTCAGAACTCATCGTTGTGCATCTACAATGTACCCGTGTGGAAGGTCTGGCCGGTTGCGTTGTTATGACCTCTTCCCAACCTCATGTCACTGCCTCGGACCTCCATCCTCATCCCCATTGCCCCCTTTCCTCTCTAGAGCATTGCACAAAAAGCAGGGGGAAGGGGCTGAAAAGTAAAAGGGGGATAGAAATGAAATGTCAAGGGAAGACCCTGCTTGTAGGGGCTCTCGAGGACAGTGTTTCTCACACCTGGGACCTTTAAGATGTGTGGACTCCAACTCCAAAGAATTCCCCAGCCAGGCCTGCTTTATCTTAGCTTGGGAAGCTGAGAGCTGGGATTGCATGACACCGTTTCTCTTCCTTCCACCCGTCCCCTTGTGCGTTGCAGCGTCTCCAGGCCAGCATTTGTGGCTACTACCTCACGCAGTTCTCCTTCTACTGCTCCTTGGCCGTCATGCTGCCTTTTCAAGTGAAACGGACGGTGAGTGGTCTCTGGCGGAAGAGATCAGTCCGGCTGGTCAGGAAGCCCCGTTCGGATCCAGGAGGGAACACGGTTTCTCCTTTTGGCCCACAACCAGCATTTGTGCCTTTCAGTCGATTTAAGTGGCTGCCCATCTCGCCAAGGAGACTCTGCGCGGCTAATTTTAAAACTGCAGAATCAATCAAATGAAGAGAAAAAGTGAAAAACGAGGGCACTAGCTGGGTGCATCTGCAGATGAAAAACATTCCTCTCTAAACCCCTTCCCCATAACGGGGTTGTCTGGCCCCGACGAGCAGCCACAAAATCCATCAGTTGAATCCTCTCTCTTGTTGCAGGACTTTCGTGAGGAAATTGTCCACCATGGGGCCACCCTCTTCCTCATCAGCTTCTCATACTGCGTCAATTACATCCGTATCGGTTCGCTTGTCATGATTCTACACGATGTTCCGGATTGTTTCATGTATGTAAGTTAATGCTCAGGAACACTCCTCCTCTACCCCAAGAAGGAAGAACAGATTCTTCCCCTTCTCTTTTTGAAAAAAAACTCTTTCATGTTCTTTGGAAAAAGGAAATAAATCAAGAAAGGAATTTATACTAGCCTTCTCCTTCCTGCAGGCCGTCGGAAGTGTTGGGACTGGCTAAATTATGGGTGCTGTAGTCCCAGTTTAAGGCTTGTTTGAAGGAAGAGAAATAATACGCCTAAGCAATTCAGAGATAGCATCAGCATGCAAAGCGATTCAAGCTGGAATTGTTTCATATTTCAGATGCCCAGTTTTCAGTCTGAAACAATGACTTTGCCCTTGGTCTCCATTCAGCACCGGAGGTTTGGAACAGGTTTGAGCTGCTGGAGACTAAGACAGGCTTGTAAGCTAACCTATGGCCATGTTTCTCTTGGGCATTTACATATTCCCCAAACTACAATTCCCAGCATCCTTCGTGGGAGAGAGAAGATGGGCGCTGCAGTCTAAATGTAGAGAAACCTGAACCCGAATCCTGAAAGTCAAGTCCTTTCACAATAGGAACCTCAGCCGCTCAACAATTTCTGCTTCTTTCTTTCTCTTTTTCCTCAGGCCACAAAGATGTTTAACTACCTGAAGTGGCAGAAGACTTGCAACACACTCTTTGTCACGTTCTCCGTAGTGTTCCTGTTCACTCGCCTGGTGATTTTTCCTTACAAGTACGTTTTGGGAGTGCATGCAAAAAGGGCAGGGCTTTGATGGTACAGTCGCAGCGCCATCTTGACTTTTTTGACACCCCCACACACCTTGGGACACCTCAGCTTGTCATTGCTCTCTACAAGTAGCAGTTTGAACTCCATGTAGCCCATCAAACCACCAGAAGTGGGAGGTGACATCAAGGCCAGGAAAACTCCTCAGGTTGCAGGAGTAGCAGTGATAATTTTCGGGAAATAAAAGGTTGGTGGTTGAGGGAGGGACGGGGGGCTGAAGGATAAAATAGCCACAGAATGTCACTGGAGGTCATCCTCTTTTAGCGACTGCCTCATTTAGTGACCATTCACAGTTACGACAGTGATGAGAAAGTAACTTTGGGACCTGTCTTTCCATTAATGAGCTTTCTTTCTTTAACGACCTAGTTGCTGGTCCTGATTGTTGTCGCTAAAGGCAGAGCATCTATTCTTCTCCATTAAATTATTTCAACATCAATTTTGGTTGAAGCCATTCAGATCATCAGTTCTCATTTTTGAAGCCCTAATACATACCGCCCTGCCAGAATTCCTGACCCGATTGATTATCCCAGCCTTAAACAGTGCTGAGCAGCATTACAAGCGTAACCCTTTTCCTCCTCCTTTTTGCAATCCCCCCAAGGATTCTCTACAACACGTGTTACTATTTCACGGAGCTCTTCCAGCCTTTTTTCGGCTACTACTTCTTCAACGCCCTTCTGATAATCCTGCAGCTCCTTGATCTCTTCTGGCTGTCCTTGATCATTCGCATGGTTTATAGGTTCCTGATCCATGGAAAGGTAAGGGCAGAAATTGGGCACTTGGGGAGGTGGGAGACCAGAAATTGCTTTCCTTTTACCCTGCTGCACTTTCAGGTCCTCTCCGCTGTCGCGCTGGATGCCCGATTCTTTGGTTCTGCAGATCCTCGCTCTCCCCGGCCTCACGTGCCTCTCCTCCTTGTCACCTCTCATTTCTCCCAGTCTGAACTGTAGACTGTAAGCTCTGCGGGGCAGAGATTTGCTCTGCTCTGCTCTTCAAAATGCCCGCTGCCCAGATGCTGATCATGCAGTCAGTTAAGAGGGGGGATGGGAGAGGGAAATTCAGTGGGGGGTTCCTGTGCTGTCGATCATCCGTCCTGATGCTTGTGCAAGGCTGGTGATGCTTGTGCAAGGCTGGTGTTCAGTGTACCTGGGGCTGTCCAAGGATGGCACCTTTCAGCGCGGATGGCCCTCCCGGCCAGGACAGGCATCTGTTTGGCTGCCCCATGAGCTTGGGAGACCCAGGTCAGCTCCCCCACCCCTCCCACCCCCGTTTGGGCCCTGAGGAAGCAACAGGAGGCTGGATACCCCTATCACTGTCCCTGCGAGATGTCTGAGGAGGCCACACGTGGCAGCACCCACCCACATGCGAGTGGCGTCGGAAAGGAGGCAACATTCTGCCAAACATTTTCCACAACCTGCTTGACCTGCATTGCTGAATCAAATAATTTCTTCTTGTCTTCACAAGACATGGAATTGTGAACTAACCCAATTTTGCCATCAAAACACAATGAGAAATAAAGCTGACCACAAGTGACATTAATTCAGCTCCACACACTGTGGGAATACAGCAATGAAATCGTAGCTGGCCTGGCTTGGCATGTGGGGTGAAGAGAACCGATCCTAGCGCTCTTTCTATTGCCAGCAGCCAGGCAGGAGTGTTGTGCTTGTAAGGTCCCAACAGCACCATGTACACATAAAAGGTGAGCTCGGTGGGTGTGGAAGGACTGGAAACTCTGCAGAGATGCAAAATACCTTCAGGAAATAACTAAAAGTAGGGATCCTCTGCTCCCCCACGACACCCAAGCAAGCACACTAAAACTGCTAAGAAACAGAATGGAGTCGCTGAAAAGGTGGACTGAACCGCTCCATGCTGCAGCATCTCAGTTGCAGGTCCCTCTTGTAATTTTCTAAGGAGTGCCACCATCTTTGTTTTCATCATACCAAATGGGTCCAAAAATGTGGACCAGAGACCAGCTGAGGTCCAGCAGGATCCCTACTGTGTCCCTCAGCCCCAGAGCCTCAGGAGAGGGGGATGACCATGGTGGCATTTTTGAGGGTTTGGAGAGATGCCAGAGGTGAAATGGATGTCTTAGCCTTGCAGGTTGTTAAAGCCCCCATGCCCCCTTAAACTTGTGAACCCCTCGCCCCAAAGAGCCCTGGGCTTTCCTGCAAGCCACGCAATGCCTGGTGTGGCCCTTGGGTTGTACAAAAGTTGTGCATCCCCAATGGAAAAGGCCAGTTCTGTGTCCCCCAAATGGACTCCAGCCGAGCAGGACCGAAGGGCGGCTGCGGCTCTGTTTCTCTCTTGCAGATGGAAAAGGATGTGCGGAGTGACTCAGAGGGCAGCGAGGATGAGGAAGAGGAAGAGGCGGGCCAGAAGGCAGAGCAGAAAAACAGCACAGTCAATCCCCAGGCCAACCCCCACCTGCCCTTCATCACCAAGAGAGCGCACTTGGAACTGAACAGGGGGCTCCCCCTCCAGCGGCCACACCAAAGCCAGATAGCCCAGCCAGCCGAGCCCCTGATCATTGCTCCCTCCTGCCCTTCCCTGTAATGCTATGTGGGAATGACCTTGGGAGGCAGAGGAAGAGATGCTGCCTACCAAATGATCAGATAAAAGGGGGCATAGCCCACAGCTACATAAGAGGCTGAGAAAGAAAGGAACCTCCCTCACTTATCAGGCTGTAAATGAGACAGCAGGAGAACTGTACTTCCAGACTTGCAAGATTCTGTTAATGTAGCCTTACAATAAAGTAGAATTAGCTCATCTGGTCGTGGTTCCTGTCTGGCCTACTTGGGAAGGCTGACGTTCCCTCTGCTTGCCTGAGCTCTTCCTAGGCCTGGAAGGGCATCACTCGAGCCCCCTGGCCGAAGCTGTGTGCTGCTTCAGTCACTCTTGCTTGATCTTCTGAAGACCCCAAGAGCAGCAGCAAGAAGGAGCAAAGCCTATCCAGATGATCGGCAAGATCACTGGAGCGCCCCTCTTGGGTGGCTCAAAAGCTGGCAAGGCGCTGTAGATTCCTGGCTCAGAAACCTTGCGGATGGGGAGAGCAAGGAATATGTAGATAGCCCAGTCCCAAGAGGGAGATAATGATCACCCAAGCAGTGGTGGAGTCTCCCGAGAGCCAGGGCCACGTGTTGGGCAGGGCAACAAAGGCAAGGAGAAGGTCTGCATGGGGCGTTGGCATCTTGGATTGTAGGAGAAGGTCCAAAGCCCTTTGTTTTTGGAGGATGTGGGCAGCAGGAAAAGAAGGCAAGGGGAGAAGGTGGCAGTTTGGAGGCATCTCTGAGAAGGACCAGCTGGAGCAGGAGCCAGTATCTGTGTATGCCTTCACCAACTAGGTGCCCTCCGAGGATGGCCTTGAGTGCCCACAATCTCTTGGGCCTGCTAGCTAGGAGTTGATGGGACTTGTAGCTCAAGAGATTTGGAGGGCACCAGCCTGGAGAATAAACTAGAGGAGATGTGGTCGCTGGTGAGTTAGGGCACAGAAAAGGAAGCACAGCCACGGAAACCAGGACCAGAAATCAATAGGATGAGTTGCAGCTACCTGATTTCCTTTAAAGACAAGGTTTGATCCCCGAGTCCATCCTCTGCTCTGGGCAGGGAGCCTCATTAAAGCATCCCCAAGAAATGGCCGTCCGTCGACCGCCTGAACGCGTCCCGTGAAGGGAGCCCATCTTTTCCTTGGTCTCACCCTCCAGGAGTTGCTCAGATTCTGCCTTCCTGTAGCTTAAATCTGTACGCTGGATTACGGGAGGAGAGAGAACAAGGCTTGTCCATACCGCCCCCCCACGTCTTCTGCCCTCCCCTAAGTACCTTCCAGCGATATCTGTAGGGGAGGGGTCAAAAAGGTCAAGATGGCAATGGCAACACATGTAAAAAAGGGGGTGAAGATCCTATCACCCCGTCTCAACTCTCTGACCCCCTTTGCACTAAGACCGCTGACTTCTTCCAAATTTCTTTTTTTTTAAAGTTTTTTATTTTGTACAACACAAACATACATAAACAAACAAGAACATAAAAAACATAAAAACCATCTTCCATCTTAAACCGTGTGTCAGCCAGTTACCAATCATTTGTGCCATCCTTTCATAGTCTTCACTCACCATTTATATAGATTCTCATATTATTTATCCAACATATATTTATATATTTATCAGTTATCAATTATTAATCATTTGTGACTAGTCTATAACACCAGCTTTCATTATAAGATTTGTATCATTTTTGTCCATTGATTATATATATAGTAATTTATATCAGTTTATCGAGTTTCTATTATATAATTTCCTAATCTATTACATTACTATATCTTTTCGTCCAACCATTGATAAAACAAATCCCATATCATATAAAATTGTTTGTCTTCTTGCTCTCTAATTTCAAATGTCAATTTACTCATCTCAGCACATTCCATAATTTTCTTAATAACTTCCTCCTGCATAGGTACTTTTTCATTCTTCCAATTCTTAGCAAATACAATTCTAGCCACTGTCAAAACATTTACAATCAGATATTTCAATTCTTTACTGTATGTTTCCGGTATAATTCCCAGTAAAAATGTCTTTGGTTTAAAGTCTATGTGTTGTTTTGTCATTTTTTTCCAGCCATGTGTGGATTTTAATCCAATATCTTTTGGCTTCTGAACATGTCCACATATGGTAATATGAGCCGGGTATCTGATGACACTTCCAACATTTATCGGACTTGTTCTTAACATTCTCGCGATCCTTGCTGGGGGTAAATGCCACCTGTAAAACATCTTATACAAGTTTTCTTTATATGCAGTTGACATTGTCATTTTATAGTTTTGAGACCATCGTTTTTGCCACTTCTCTAAATCAATTCCATATCCAAAAATTTTCCCCCATGCAATCATTGTTTCTTTGACCTGTTCTTCCTCCATTTTAAATTCTAGTAAATGTCCATAAAGTTTTTTAATCACCTTTTCATCAGTACCCATGAAAATTTTATCTAAAACAGTCAGCTTATCATAGATACCTTCTGCTTTAAAATCTTTATCAAATCTAGATTGTATTTGCAAATATGAAAACCAATTCATTTTTCTACCTTGTTCTTCCAACGCTTGCATAGTTTTAAGTTCACCCTTTTCATTCAATATCTCAGTATATCTAACTGTTTGTTCCTTTTTATATGTTATTGGATAAGAGAAGGCTTCAGTAGTGGATATCCATCGTGGAACTTTTAAGTAATATTGTCTTCTTGTCTTCTCCCAGTTTAAAAACAATGTCTCTCGAATATAATGGCTTCTAAAATAGCCCTGTGTTTTCGTTCCCTTATACCATAGGAAAGCATGCCAGCCCAACAACAGGTCATGTCCCTCTAAGGTCAATAATCTGTTATTTCTTAAAGTTATCCAATCCTTTACCCACATCAAATTTGTCACCTGGTAATATAATTCCCAGTTAGGCAAGGCAAACCCACCTCTTACTCTTGCGTCTTGTAGTAGTTTAAGCTTTATTCTTGCTTTTTTACCCTGCCAAATGTATTTCAATACAATTTTATTTAGGTCATCAAAGAACTCTTTCCCTAGACGAGTAGGAATTGTCTGGAATAGATATAATATCCTAGGCAATATATTCATCTTAATGGTGGATATTCTCCCAATCATTGATAATTGTAGGTTCTCCCATTTTATCAAGTCTGTTGCGACCTGTCATTTGAGTTTAACATAATTATCCTCCTTCAATGTACTACATCTTGGTGTAATATATATCCCTAGGTACTTAACCCTGTTTGTGACCTGTATTTCTAGGACTTCTTCCAGTTCTTTCTTTCGCCTTGCTAACATATTCTTTGTTAATATCTTTGTTTTATCTATTTATTTTTAAACCTGCTACTTTTCCATATTCTTCTGTCTTTTCAATTAATTTGGGTGCTGTTTCCAATGGATCCTCTAGTATAAATACTAGGTCATCCGCAAAAGCTTGCAATTTGTACTCTTCCTTTTTGATTTTCATTCCTTTTATTTCTTTCTCTTCTCTTATATTCCTATTCAACACTTCTAATGTTAAAACAAACAACAGAGGCGATAGTGGACAGCCTTGTCTCGTCCCTTTTGTTATGTCTATCTGTTCTGTTAAATCTCCGTTTATCATGACCTTTGCAGTCTGCTTATGGTATATTGTTTCAATGGCTTGAGTAAAATTTTTGCCAAAGCCCATTTGTGCCAATTGCAATAACATAAATCGCCAACTCACATTGTCAAAGGCTTTCTGTACGTCTAAAAATATCAAGGCCATTTGCTTTTCAGGATGTGCCTCATAATACTCCAAAGTGTCCAGAATTACTCTCATATTGTCTTTAATTTGTCTCTTTGGCAGAAATCCGTTTTGATCGGCATGGATAAAATTATTTAAATATCTTTTCAGTCTCTCTGCCAAAATTGAAGCAAAAATTTTATAATCTGAATTTAATAGAGATTATAAGGTCTATAATTTTTAACCTGTTGTGGGTCAGTGTCCTCCTTCGGTATACGTGTAATGTATGCTTCAGTCCATGTTTTAGGTATCCTCTTCTTTGTCATAACTTCATTCATGACTTCCAATAGTTGGAGGCTCAATATGTCCTGAAAGGTTTTGTAGAATTCCACTGGCAGCCCATCTGGACCTGGGGCTTTCCCAACATTCTGCTTTTTAAAAGCTTCTGTTAGTTCCATCATAGTTATATTCCCCTCTAACATTATTTCAATGTCTTTAGGTATCTGGGGTAATTTCGCTTTCTGTAAATATTGTCTTACTTCTTCTTGAACATTCTCTTGGTAGTACAATTTTCCATAGTAATCTTGTATAATTTTTTTCTTGCCCTCATTACCAAAGCAGATCTGTTCTTCTTCATTTATCAATTGATTAATCCTTTTTGATTCTCTCTCCTTTCTCAGTGTGTAAGCTAGCCACCTGCCTGGTTTATTTGCATCTTCAAAGTAGTTCTGTTTAGCGCTTCTGATTTTTTGTGCTAGTTCCTCCTTTTCCATTAGTCCCATTTTATGTTTAATTAAATCCATTTTAGCGTTAATGTCTTTTTTTGGCGGGGATTTCTGAAACTCTTCTTCAAGTTTTTTATGGTCATCCTCCAATAATTTAAAGGTCTTTTTCTGCATTATGTTTCTTTTCCTTGTATAATCTATTATCAAACCTCTTGTATAGGCCTTCATTGTGTCCCAAAGATTCTGTAATGATGTATCCTCTTTTTTATTTTCATTAAAAAAGAAGGCAAGTTCTTTCTCTATTTTCTGTTTAAAATCTTTTTCTTCTAGTATCCTGTTATTTAAGGTCCATCTAGATCTCTTCCGTTGTCCTTTCCAGATAACTACCATTGGGTTGTGGTCGGCCCAAGTACTTGTTTGTATTTCAATTTCTCGAATGTTGGCAAATAAATCCGCTGACATCCATACCATATCAATTCTAGACCAAGATGCATGTCTATTTGAATAAAAAGTGTATTGCTTATTTGCCAGATTTCTTTCTCTCCATGCATCTTTCAAATTTATTTCTTCTATCATTCGAAGGAAGGATTTTGGCAGTGTCTTCCTAGTTCTCTTTGTCGATTTCTGTGTTTTGTAATCCAATTGATCATTGATTATTCCTTTGAAATCTCCCATCATACAAATATTAGCATAGTCCAAGTCAACTATTTTCATATGTAATTTCCTGTAAAATTCTTCTTGGTTGTCATTGGGAGCATAAATTGCAATTAAAAGAGTTTTAACATTATTATCTATTATTTCAACCATCAGAATCCTTCCATCATCATCTGCATAAATTTGTTCTGCCAACATTGAATCTCTAATATATAAGACCACACCTCTTTTTTTACACTGTGTCAAAGAAGTGAATAATTTACCTAATTTTTTTTGCTGCAGCAAGTATTCATGTTGTTTTTTGATATGTACTTCCTGCAGACAAATTAT
Source organism: Python bivittatus (assembly GCF_059951505.1). Lineage (NCBI taxonomy): Eukaryota > Metazoa > Chordata > Lepidosauria > Squamata > Pythonidae > Python > Python bivittatus. Next base: position 113,245 of record NW_028277091.1, on the reverse strand, counting down.
ATCAAACTTTAACTTCTCTAATTTATGGAATACTTTCCTTCTTTTAGTAGCTAAATTGAGTCCATTTATATTGATCGTAATCAATTTTCTTTCCTCCATGTTAAGCTTTGTACGAGGGTTTAATTGCTCTAGTAGATCTTACTTCTCGTTGCTCTCTGGGAACACCATCTACCACACTTCCTTCTTTTTCTTTTTCAATTACTGCCACACATTCTTCTTGAAACTCAATTAACGATTCTTCCTTTTGTGTGTCTTCTTCTTTTCCTCTGAAGAATTCTGAATAAAATAGCTCTGCTTTTTGGACTGTATCAACTCTTTGTCTTTGTTCCTGCCAGGTAAACTGGAGACCTTCTGGAATCAGCCATCTGTAGTTTACTCCTCTTTTGAGTAGCTCTTTAGTCAAGAATGAGTATTGCCTTCTTATCTCTCTTACTCTTCTTGGCACCTGCTTCAGGACTACAATTTCTTTGTCTTTGTACTTTAGTGTTTTCTCTCTTGCCACCTGAAGTATCTGTGCCTTAGTGGTTTTTTTGGTAAATCTTATATGTACTTCTCTTGGTAGCTTATTTCTCATTGCATATCTTGTGTAAACACGAAAAATTTCATCCATCCCATCCATCATCTTCTCTTTAGTTATCTCCAATGCTTCTGCCAATATTTCTGTCATTGTTTCTGCAAGATTTTCACCTTTTTCTTCCTCTATATTTTGAAATCTCAAATAGTATTCTGATTTATCAGTTTCCCATCCTAGTAGTTCACTCCTGCCTTTTTCGACTTCACTCAATCGAGTATCGATATCTCCAATTTTCTTATCTCTTTGTATTTCTTCATCTTCGATTTTCTTGAATCTCTCCTCATATTTTATCATCATCTGTTGTATACTTTCATCTGTCTTTTCAATTCTATGCTCAATATTCTCCATCCTCTTTCCAATCTTCTGGATTTCTTGCATAATTGCCTGCAATGTCACTTCCTTCTCTTTTTCCTGTTGTATCATTGTCTGGATTGAGCGTTGTCTCCCAGGTGATGAGGAGGAAACTACTGATGTTGATGAAGTTGGGGCTATTATTTTCCTGCTCATCTTGATGCTTGAAACTGCAGAAAAGAGAAAAGGAGGAAAGAAAAAAGGCAAGAACCACAGCTACTACTCCAAAAGATAAAAATAAAAAACAATAAAAAGGGAAAAAGGAAACAGGAAACAGGAAAAGAAGGGAAAAGGGAAAAAATCTTCAGGCACTTGTCTACCTTAATCCAATAATATACAAATAAAAAAGTAAAAAAAAAAAGGAAGGAAAAAAAAGCTAAGTCTCTCTAAAAATCCAGCTGAAGAGAGGGTAGAAAAAACCCCCAAAACTTCTAGCAAGAAATGAGCTACTGCCACTAAGTGTCCAAGGCTCTTTTGACTAGATCAAGCTTCCCATCTTAAACATTTTCAAAATCCACTTTCAACTCCGCTTTCTTATTTATAGTTGTTCGGATGGCACCTGTATAAACAGTTTATCATGCACGTCCCACTATCTTTTTAGAAAGCTCAAAGTCCTTGAATATAGATAAAACAAGTCACAGTAGAGAAAACAATATATCCAAGCCTCTAGATGGCAGTGCTACTTTCTTTCCTTAACTTTCTCTCCACTCCACTTTCCCTATTTCCCAAAGCCAAACATATATATATGTTTCTTAAGGCAGTAAAAGAAATTAGTCCTGAAGAAGAAGCTTGAAATCGAAAATTGTTAAATATCGAAAAGAAAAGCCAATCCAGTTGAATTTTTTTTAAGAAAGAAAAAAAAAAACACTTTCCCAAATTCAAGTCCAATAAAAAGGGAAAGTTGAAAAACTAAAAAAATTTTTTTTTTTAAAGCTCAATCTCGCCGCTTAGTCCCACTTTTCTTCAATTTTAAAAATTCTCTTTAAATTACTTAGGGTGTTCTCTAAGAAAAGTTAGATAGTAAAAGTCCATCTCACCCGGTTGACACACTTTGTCTTTCTTCTTCCGTTTTGGAGCTGTCCCGGCTTTTGCAGTCTTGATGGCTGCCGCTCCGTCGCTGGTTTTAGGGGCTTCTCCTGGATCAACCCGGGACTTTTCGGTGTCCCTGGGATCTACAGGACGTGCCCTATATAGTCGCCGTCTCTACGGGATGGCTTGGGTCCTTCAGGACCGTCCAGCACCGGAGATATCGGCTGCGATCTTGAGAGCTCAAGATCACACACCGTACCGCCGCGACGCCAGCTTACGTCGGCGTAATTGCTATTGTGACTGTTGTTACTGTTGTGTAATAACATTAAGAGATGACATGAAATATAAATATCAACCTTTACATCTATTTCAAAAGATACAAAAGAGAAAAATTAGGCATCACACACATCTTCAACTATACATAAAAGTAACAACAAACAAATACATAATACAATACAAATATACCAAGACAGCAGGGAATTAAGCCATGAGCCTACAAGGAAAAAGCAGAAAAGCAGAGCAAGGAAGAAGAAAAAGACTTCTCTTCTACAGAGTTCGCCACCTGATTCAGTTCTGTTCACAGCCAAAAAGCAACCTCTTGTTCACTCTGCAGGTAACTCTATGAAAGCTGTAGACCTTGCAAATATCCAACCCCCCTCCTCAAGATCTTAGCAGCATAATCATTGTTAACTAGAATTAAACATATTCAACATTTCACGAAAATGTACAAACTTTTCTCTTGTCCATGGCTTGATTGAAATGTCAGCGACCATTTCATTAGTCGGACAATATACAATATCTATAAGTCCCTTCTGGTATAAATCCTTTACAAATCAACACCTTAATCCAATCGCTCTTCTTCTCGCCTTAATACGTTCTCCTTTACATATAGTAATATAGGCTTGGTTGTCTTCAAACATCACAACTGGTGTAGGTTCATTAATACCAAAGTCCTTTAACAAGTGAAGAATCCATTCCAAATCGTTGCACGCATTCGCTGCTGATCTACATTCTGCTTCCGCTGAGGATTGAGCCACAACCGTCTGTTTCCTACTAGTCCAGTCAACAAGATTATTTCCAAAATAAAACAGATATCCACTAGTTGACCTATATTCCACGGACTCTTCTCCCCAGCTAGCATCCCTGTATGCAACTAATCTGGGATTTTCACAAGATGATTTCTTCCGTCTTAAGTCCTCAGTTCCTTTCAAGTATCTCGCCACTCTCTTCATAGCATTCCAATCACGATGGTTTGGTGAACTCACTTTTCTACTTAAAAGATTAACGGCTGCTGCAATATCAGGTCTCGTGGTGTTACTCAAATAAAGAGGTTTACCTATAGCTTCTTGGTATTTACCATGATCTGTAAATAACTGTTCGTCCTTCAATTTTAAATAAGTTAATTCTAATGGAGTACTTACAGCTTTACAATTTTTCATGCCAATAAATTCTATAAAGACCATGATCTTTTGCTTCTGACTTAAGAGAAAACTTCCATCATTCAGTTTTTCAATTTCCATTCCTAAATAATATTTTACTTCTCCAAGCTGTTTAATTTCTATTTCAGTCTTTAATTTATTAGCTATTTCATTAATATCCTCCTTGTGTTGACGACATCTTAAGAAATCATCTACATAGGTCAGGATATATTGATATTGTCCATTCTTAAGTCTCATATAGAAGCAGGGATCAGCCTTTCCTTGTTTAAATTCTTGAGGATATAAAAGGTTTGTTAACTTATCCTACCAACTTTTGGCTGATTGTTTAAGCCCATACATACGCTTATTAAGTTTACAAAGAAGATTTTCTTGTCCAATGTTTTGAAATCCTTCAGGTTGCACCATATACATTTCTTCTAAAAGATCTCCATTCAGAAAAGCTGTTTTAACATATAGATGTTCTACAAACATATTTCTTGAACAAGCAACATGAAGAAATGTCCTAAATGTTGTATCATTGACCACTGGTGCAAATGTATCAAAATGGTCAACTCCATATTTCTGGGAAAAACCTTTCGCAACCAAACGTGCCTTATATTTATCTATACAGTGGTACCTCAAGTTACGAACGCCCCTCCTTATGAATTTTTTGAGATACGACCAGCTCCAGCCCCAAAAATTTACCTCGACTTGCGAACTCTGCCTCGAGTTATGAACCAGATCCGCGGCCATTTTCTCTGCTGCCACACGGTCGCAGCTTCCTGTGGGTGAGATTGCGGTAGCAAGGAGACGTTCGGTGAGGCTTGTGGTGTGTTTTGTGGCGTTAGAAGGTGTTTGGTGTGCTTGTCAGCATCGCTCCAAAGAAAATGCAGAGCAGGCTTGGCAAGAATAAGGCTTTGAAGAAAAAAGTGACGATCGAACTTAAGAAGGACATTATAGAAAAGCACGATCGTGGTATTCGTGTGACTGATCTGGCCTTGGAGTACAAGATGGCGAAGTCGACCATCTCGACTATTTTCATGTTTTTGTTGTTCAAAAATAAAATGCATATGTTTCAGAACTGTTTAACCGTATGTATTTACATTGAACCTTATGGGGGAAATTTGCCTCATGGTGCGACCCAATTCGGAGGGCGGATTAGCCGTATTTACATTGAACCTTATGGGGAAATTTGCCTCGTGGTGCGACCAAATTCAGAGGGCAGAACGGATTAATCGTATTTACATTGAACCTTATGGGAAAATTTAACTCGAGTTGCGACCAACTCGAGTTGCAACCAGAGTCACGGAACGGATTAAGTTCATAACTAGAGGTACCACTGTACTTCCATCTGAATTATATTTGATATTATATACCCATTTATTTCCAATAGCCTGTCTATTAGGAGGTAATTCAGTAAGGGTCCAAACATGATTTTGTTGTAAAGACTGATATTCCTCCTCCATAGCTTCTATCCATTTTTCTCTTTCTAAGATCAGTAACTTACTAATTTCTTCCCAATTTACTGGTTCTTGCAAATTTTCACAAAATCCGTATCTTTCCGGAGGTTTACCTTTATTACTTCTCTCTGATCGTCTTACGTTAGTTGTTTGTTCTGTTCCTGTTTCACATGGTTTAATTCTTACTTCCCCTTCTCTTATAAGAACATCTCCCAAAGATGGACCTACCGATTGATCAATGATCTCCATAGGTTACCCAGTGACTTACCTGCTTTCGTGCACGATTTTCAGGTCTCGGCCGTTTTTGGTGGGAAAAATGCCAGTCAGGAATTCAGCCTAGTCCACATGCCCTTCCGAACCACTATTTCCAATCCGGTCCGGGGCAACGGGATCCGAAGGTTTCAGCTCCCCTTCGGCTGCTGAAATCAGCAGGGCGCCTCCCAAGAGAGGGCCTGCAGCCCCAGACCTACCGAACGCCGCTTCAGGATCCCGGACGAGCCCCCAGTTGTGTGGAACAAAGCTGCAGAAATAATCCTCCTTGCATTTGGAAAGGCAACGTTTCTTTCCAAGCGTTTGCAAAGGCTGACACTTCTCAGCTCGCAGGCTGCAAGAAGCGCACCATGAGAAAGTTCGGCAAGGTTTTTATGCACCCCTTCACACGTCGCGTTGGTCCTGCCTCGTTTTTGCCCTGGGGGGGAAATCCGAGTTCACAACCTATCCGAGACGCCTAAAATGAACACATTATTATTCAAGGCCCAGGACCATCCTGTCTCCGCTAAATCTCTGTCCTTTGTGTGGTTATCTTCCTTCCTTCCCTGATTCACACATTCTTACCAACAAAAGGCAACACTTGTTTCATTCTCTCTCATTCCCAGGTCTCCCCTTGGCGTGACCCCTTCCTTTTTGTAAGCACATTCAAATCCAAGCCTGATCACTTGAACCCTTAAGTATCAGAAAGCCTTGTGACCAGGAGGTTTTGTTAAAAGGAAATTTCCACTCCTTACACAATGCCTCCTCGCTGCGAATCGGCATATCTTACGGGCAGCTGGCCAACCTTGGCTGAACCTGAAAAGCCAGTCAGGATCAAGCCTGGTTAGTGCTTAGATGGGAGGCCACTAAGAGATCCCAGGATCGTAGGGGAGACCTGGAAATCAGGAGGACATCCATGTTGAAGGCAGGGAGAATGGGGGGTTTCAGGAGGGGCTGTGATCAAGCAAGAGGGGACAGGGCGATATGGCCGCATGATAATGAACGGGAATCAGATGCAAAACTGAGTAACCGGTACAAAAGGAAACCAGGATATGAAGAAGAGCGAACGGGTGGAGAGGAAGACGGAAAAAGCTGCCGGTGTGAGACTAGGCTGAAGCTGCCATAACCTAAAGTTGACGCAGGCATGTAAGCAGAGAGGACAAAAGCCAGGAAACTTATCTATGGGATCCCTTCGGGGAGGTAGATAAGAAGGAAGCAAGTCGTTAAGAAAAAAAACAAAGGACCTGAACCAGACAAAAGAAGTTGGGCCTGAGCACATGGAAACCCTCACTCCAATCCGATCCACTTGTAAATCAACCAAGCAAGGACTTTTGGGGATAAAAGGGGTCCCCTGCCCACTCTGAGTCGTCTGAGTCATCTGAGCTGAGTCATCTTTGGATCCAGACTTGGTGGCTTCCGTCCCTCTAGCTAGTGCCTGGAAGCCTAGTTGGGAAGGACATGGGTAAGTATGGATGACTGCATGTGTATATGAGAAAGAGCAAATGTACCTTGCAACCAGTAAAGTTTTGTTGTTCCTTTAAATTCACTGGGTCTCCATGTATTACAAAGAACCTCTTGTGCCTCAGTGTTCGGCTGAAAGTGCATGTCCCTGATTATTTCCTGGCTGTTGACCAGGGCTGAGTGTCTGTCTGCTCCAGCCGCACCTATCTGGAAAACCCAGGTAGAAAGCAAGGGGGGCTGACAAGATCCGTGTGCCTCAACAGGCTGTGAGTGTGTGTGTGAGTGACCATAAGCCGAACCTGGGAGCAGCCTGTGTAACATTCTTATTGGTGTTAGAAGTGGGATACATGGTTTGGACCCTTTGAATTTATTATTTGAGGGATTAGTTATGCCTTTGTGGAAATTTGGAGACGCCCAACAAAAGGGTGCTTTGTCACTGCCTGCCTCCCAGGCGACAGCTCCACTGGAGAATCCTGAGGAGGGGGAAATGGGTTTGGTATATTGTGAAGTGATGGAGAAACTTGTTAAGAAGTTGGGATTGCCTCTTGGTGACTTGCAGGAGAAAATGAAGTCAGTGTATTCAGGGAGGGATGTTAGGATAGAATTTGGAAAGCTGTACAAATTAAGAGGAGGGAAGAAACAGAAAGATTTACCTGGAGCGTTGGCAGTAATATTGGGAGTTGGCTTGTCCCAGATGGACCAGCTCCTCACATAGTTGCGGTTAGAGAACTGCTCTTTAGAAGGAGACTTGGAACAACTCAAAAATACCCACCATGTTTTGCAGGCTGATTACCAGCTGCAGAAGAGCCAAATGGTGGAACTAAGAGAGACCTTGGCTCAACTGAAGGATAGTGTAGAAAGGGAAGAGGAATGGCAACAAAAGCAGGCTGCACAAGAACTAAAAATTGAAGCTTTAGAGGACCTTGTGCAGACCTCTGCTAAGAATAAGGGCAGAGCATGTGGAGAATGTGGTAAGGTAGAGGAACTATGCAGACAAATAAGGGAGCAATCTTACCAAATTGCCTGCTTAACAGGCTCAGACCTAGATGAAACCCCAGACTTTCCCTTTGATGGGAAAGAGCCTTTTGAGGAATTAAGCCACAACCTCCCTGAGGCTTCAATAGCAGTAGTGGAAACCCAAGCACAAACAAGGCGCAGAAATGCCCAAAACCAGCAATGGGAAGAGTGGGAACAAGTAGTCACTCATACCCCTTTATCGGGAGGAGAGCTGAAACAGATTGTTACAGATCTGGGGGCCTTGAGCCCTGACCCCCTCAAATGGACCTGGAGGCTGCATCAACTCAGCCTCCAGTACAATCTGCCTGACCAAGAGATTGAGCGGGTTATATTAACATACCCTGAAGTTCGCACCAAGTGGCACACATACCGGCGACATCCTAATCCCCCCAATCCCGGTGGCCGCCTTAGCGTCTTACAGGGTCTCCAAAACATGGTGCAGGACTTAATGACTGGTACCCAATTACGGCTTAAAGCCATTGGGGATCGGCAGGGGAAAGAGGACCCTTTAGAATTTTGCCATCGCTATTTATGGTATCAATTCATAGCCAGAACAGACCACCTAATAACGGGGATGAAGGGCGAACGATGGGTGACATCATGCAGCGCCCTTGGAGCAATCTGTCTCTAAAAGGCGTGCTGGGTGCGCTGCAGCGCCCCGAGCGAGCTTGGATCAGGCGAGTGGATGCAGCTTACCCATTAGACTTGGCCACCTTGGAAACAGATCTGCAAGAAGCAAGGAAAGCTGTTGGAAATGTTGGAGAGGAAAGTAAAGACTGTGGGGGAGGTGCGAATAATAAAAGATAGGTGGGAAAGAAGTGAGGGAGACAGCAGGAATAGGAATTTGTGGAGTCATCCGGGGCAGAGAGTAGGGAATGGAGAGGAGCGTGTGCAAGTGTGGCGAAAGCTGAAAGACTTAGGAGAAAACATGGAGAGATGGGATGGGGCTCCTACTAGAAGCTTGAAGGAGCGGGTGGAGCAGTTACAGAGAAGTCAGGGAGGAAAGCATGGATCAGAAGAGGAAGATGAAGGGAAAGTTAAGGAGAAAGAGCAGTCTTTTTTGCTGCTCCAGCAGGAACTGAAACAATTAACAGAAGTGTTCAATGTATTGTCGAAGGCTTTCACGGCCGGCATACAATGGCTGGTGTGGGTCTTCCGGGCTGTGTGGCCATGGTCTTGAAGTTTTGTTTCCTAACGTTTCGCCAGCACCTGTGACCGGCATCTTCAGAGTGCAGGAGCACAGACAGGAGCAGTTCTCTCTGTGCCCAGGGTGAAGTGACCCTTCTGTGGGTATTTATAGAGATCTGGGGGGGGGGGGGGGAATCAACAAAACCTGGCTACCAATCCTGAAAAATACAGCCTGCAAAAGGTCAACGAACTCAGCTCAACCACCAGGACATGTGAACAGTTCACACAATGAACTTGCTAATCACCCCCAGCAGCCCCTCGTTAACAATTCAGTAGAAGAAAAAACCCTGCCTAATCCCCAGGAAGATACACACAGATGAAGACACCAAAACAAGCAGCCACTCAGTAACCCAACCCCCCACACCCCCCACACCCCCCAGATCTCTATAAATACCCACAGAAGGGTCACTTCACCCTGGGCACAGAGAGAACTGCTCCTGTCTGTGCTCTTGCACTCTGAAGATGCCGGTCATAGGTGCTGGCGAAACGTTAGGAAACAAAACTTCAAGACCACGGCCACACAGCCCGGAAGACCCACACCAGCCAATTAACAGAAGCTTTAAGGAAAGTTTCAGTCCTAGCTGGAAGGGGAGGGTATGTGAATTGGAATCCCGAATGACTTAAAAACCTAGCAGAAGTAAGAACAGACATGGCTAAAGCCTTGGAACAAGCTGATGCTGCTTCCAGAGAATCCAAAATTACATTAAACCAGGGGATCAAGTTATGGTGAAAAAAGGAAAACCAGGAGGAGCCCTGGGACCACGATGGAAGGGACCACATACAGTCCTTGATGTAATTTCACCCCATCTAGTGTACCTGGACACAAACAGATGGTGGCACCGCTCCCAAGTCAAGCCTGTGTAACCTGTGTAAATAGGCTAGGTTACTTTTGTCTTCCACTCCCTCTTTTGTCCCCCCTTTCTTTGTTTTCTTTTTTGTTGTTGTTGTTGTTTTTGTTTTGTCCCCCCCCCCCTTTTGATTTTATCCACAGGATCCAAGCATGAAGATCTACATCCAAATTCTCCTGCTGGGACAATGCCTAGAAGCTCTGCAGCACAGTTCTGACAACAATTTTTTTGTAGAACTGGCACAAACAGCTATGAACAGCTCAGCTTTTTGCGTAGGGCGACTTTTGACAGTGGGAGGGGTCACATCCACCTGTTTCTTTGGAATACCCTCAAGCCTAGAGACATTAAGAGATGCTACTGCTTTAAAGAATTTCACTAATGACTTGTGGGAGGGAATGTTCTTTCACTTTGGATCTTCTCCAGAACCTGAACCATGGACAAACCAGAGGAGAATGACCCTGAATCTTTTAGGTGTAACCAATGCAACTCAATGTGTATATTTCACTAATCTTGGGAATCATAAGCACCCACTGCCCTCCAATTCTCCTGTTTTTACTTGTGAAAAGGTCTACAATATCTCCTATGCCTCCACCCCTTTATTTTTACCTAAAGGTTTCTTTTTGTTATGTGGGCATGAGGCCTATACTCATGTCCCAGCCTACAGTTCAGGGGGGCCTTGTGCCATTGGGTGTTTGACCTCTCTATATGCCCTGCCTCCCATGCAAGTAAACCCATCAACCCGACTTAAAAGGGAACTATCATCTGATTGTGAGGCGATGTGACACTCTTATCCAAAACAGAAGTCATGGCTCTGGCCCTCTCCTTAGTGGGGGTCCCTGCCCTAAGCAAAAGAACATATATGGACCTAAGAAAAGTGGCCTGTATCCTAGCTAAAAGTGTCAGCCTCACATCCTCCCTTATTGCAGCTCTAACTGAAGAAGTGACTGATATCAGGGCTGCAGTCCTCCAAAACCGGGTAGCTAATGACTATCTACTATTAAGGGCAGGACAGGGCTGCGAATCCTTTCAAGGTCTTTGTTGTTTTAACCTAACCAGCAATGAGAACTACATTGAGGCAAAACTAGCCAAGCTTAAAATCCTAGCCTCTCACATCTCCCAAGATCCAGAGGGATGGAGCTGGTCATGGCTCACATCTTGGTTACCAGACTTTGGATCCTGGGGAAGGAAAATTGTTCAGACCTTGCTGTTTGTATTATTTGTCTTTATATTAATTTCCTCAATCTTTCAATGTGTTAAAATTGTTTTCCGGAAATATTGTATTTCCATGTCAACTGGACAGCAAACATATTGGCAAGAATACCTAAAAAAACCTGCAATGCTCTGAGTGGGTGATGAGTGAGCCCCATTTTGTGGCATCTCCTGTTTAACTCGATGCCAAGGGGAGGAATGTGTGAGACTAGGCTGCAGCTGCCATAACCTAAAGTTGACACAGGCACGTAAGCAGAGAGGACAAAAGCCAGGAAACTTATCTATGGGATCCCTTCAGGGAGGTAGATAAGAAGGAAGCAAGTCGTTAAGGGGAAAAACAAAGGACCTAAACCAGAAAAAAAAGTTGGGCCTGAGCACACGGAAACCCCAATCCCGTCAACAACTGCCAGACTTGTGAATCAACAAAGCAAGGACTTTTGGGGATAAAAGGGGTCCCAAAGCCCGCCCACTCTGAGTCATCTGAGTCACCTTTGGATCCAGACTTGGCGGCTTCCGTCCCTCTAGCTAGTGCCTGGCAGCCTAGTTGGGAAGGACGAGGGTAAGTGTGGAAGAGCGTGTGTGTGTGTGTGTATGAGAAAGAGCAAATGTACCTTGGAAACAAGATGGCAACGAGGCTGCAGCTTTAACAACGAGCTCCCGCAAAAAGGTTCTCTACTTCTAAATCCACATATCCTTTAAAACTTTAAGATCTACTTACAATATAAGACGGTACAACCCTCCCTTCTAGAGTATTTCTGGATAACAGCTAAAGCTGCAACTAACTCCTTGCGTTATGGGGAAAAGGAAGAAGCGACAAAGAATACCCTCCGCAACGCAACCTTCAGCAAAGCCGCTGAAGCAACAGAAGGTAGATAAATTTATAACCAATAAACGTGTCTCTTCGGCAAGTAATTCCTCCCTATTTCACTTATCGGACAGATATGATCCATTAGAGTGGGACTTACAAGCAGAGATAGAGAGTCAGCAACTGGTGGAGCTTACCCCTTCCCTGACAGAAAATGCCCCCTTGCCACAGGCTGTTGCTGTCAGCTCAGCTGCCGAACAGTTTACCCAGAAGGGAGTTGAGCTTCTGACCTCCAAAATTTGAAAGATCAAAACGCTGTAGATTTATTATCTAGATACAGTTTGTTGACGGCACAGACTGTTCTCTCAATTTTCGACTTACTGACCACAGTTAAAAACCAAGTAGACGCCTTAAAAGAATCCTTCACAGAATTTATTAAAAACCATCAGAAGCAATTTGAGTACCCCGACAAATCCAAGAATCCACCTCCAAAATGCCCTCTGCAAACACTCATCAGAGGAAAAGAAGACCCTTGTTTCAGAACAAACCCCTCAGTAGGACCAGCTAGGGAGGACAAGGTCAAGGTAAACAGCCTTGTACACTCAGGAGATAAGGGGGACAGACCAGTAATAAGTAATTGTTACTTACAAACCAACAAGATAACACTTCAAATCTTAAACATCGGTATGAATAGAGGCAAATGGGAGACCAAAAGGACAGTCACCCAATCATTAAGTTTGCTATTACGCTGTGAAAAACAGCTCCTGGACTTGCACAAGGTAGAATGGCTACCAGCCAGAGGCAGCTTTAAGCGGGTTTTGCTGACATTTGGGCAGCCAGTGATTCCTAGTATGCTCCTAAAAATGAAAGTTTTTTTGAAATCCTTTTCAATATTTCCAATCCGGGTCTTTCAGTCTGGGGCAATTAGCTCTCTAACAGCTCAGTGTAGCCGAGAGAACGATGGAGCTGTAATATGTGGAGGAAAGGTTACTTCAGATAACTTCAAGGCTATTCCACCAGTGGAGTCCGGGACAACAAATGATGAAAGCAAACAACCCAGTTGTCCTACGTATGCACAGCTGCCTGCTGACTCATTAGAAGAAAGTCTAATTAACTCCTTCGGTGCCCTTACCGATAGCAGACAAGTGGAAATACTTAAGAAATTAGATGATTTAAGGGGATCCTTGATGTCAATATGTCATGCAGCAAAGCCACTTATAAACCTAGAACTCTGCCAAATGCAGGCCAATCCCCCCCCCTCTTGAACATCAAAGTAAATGTGCAGATGGAGTGGAACTTCCCATCAGCATTGATAAAGATGCTGTAAAGACACACAAAACACGGTTATAACACTGGAGTCAGAAGTCCTTAGTACGCATAGTGCAAGCTTCAATTTCTTCCAGAAGCAACAGGAAACTACTAGAAAAAAATATTAACAGTGGCCCAGATTCATGAGCAATCCTCTGATACACCCAATCCTGGACTTGCAGAAGATAGATGTACTGATGAGATGGAGCAGATAGAGGACTCCGGCAGGGAAAGTCCTTTAACACAGATGGTTTAGCAGCACGTGGACCGGTACAAGGCAAAGCCCCTTAAAGATTATATCATGGAATTTAGCCGGTTGGCATCGCAATAATGGCCTCAACCATCTTGAGTTTTTGTCAGACATGGATGTTCTACTGCTGCAGGAAACTTGGACAGCTGATGATCTCCTATTTAATGGGTTCCAATCATATAAATTGGAAGCAACTGAAGGTAAAGGCCCAGGGCGACTAAAATGTCAAGTCCACGATGTCCAACTCTCAGTTCTGAAGCATTCTCACGCAACCAGGCTTGGATCAGATAAATACTTCTTTATTAAGAGGTACATGTAGCTTGTATACAGAACATTGCTAAAACTAACGCCTTGGGTAAACCTCCCTCTATTTATCCCCCCTCCCCTTATTGCCTGGCGTCGTGACTCCTCTTCACCTGTTGTTGACCTCTCTCCTTCCTCCCCGAGCTTCTTCCTGGTTCTTTGGGCCCCAGCTGCCTGGCCGCAATCAAGCCAGTCTAAATTGCCCGTATATGGTTAAGCTGCTTCCCAACTCCCCTTACAGCCATTAACAGCTACCCCCCCCCTCTTAGTTACAAGTGGCAGAAACAAATCAATCCAACTCCCAACGAATGCAATACAATGGAAAACAACAACAGTTGGGTGATGCAGGTTCTGACATGGGGATTTCTCCTATCCCATTCCACAATAGCTGCATGTCTAATGAATCCCCTCTCTTCTCCTCTGAACAGAATACTCATAAGAGACATCAACTAGGACCAAGTATATAATTTTGGTCCCAAAAACTGATCCAATGGTTCTGCCAATCCTACTGGATCCTCTGTGAGATTCTTCATTTCCTTTTTAAAATTCCTTACTTCTGCAGCACTTAAAGGGGCATTTACATATCCAATTTGCCCCTGTCCCATAGGTACTTCTCTTGAGGGACACATTTTATTTTTCTCAATGTTCTTACTTCCAGACCCCAGGGGGAAATTAATTAAATCCGTCTGGCATTGTCTTAACTCTTGTTGCAATCTTGGATACAAAGGGGCCATTGCTGTTTCAGGTCTATCCACACTCTGCCCCTGTTCCATAGGTACTTCTCTTAAGGGCCTTATAAGGGGAAGAGGTCCAGCCTCGTAGTAATTTTCCTAAAGGGCCCCCTGGATCAATCTTAAATTCAGGGTTTTTCTGGATCCTCTTAACACATTTTCCTTACTCCGGCCTCCTTCCACAGTGCTTTACCACAAACTACAGTTTGCTAGGCACACAGGTTGGTTACTGTGGACTGCTTTACCACAAACTACTAGGCACTCCCCCACAGTGATTTACCACAGTTTGCTAGGCACTTCCCGGACCTGAAATCACACCCTCTGTAGACCTTCTTCGTGTTGCCCTCCTGTCTGAGCACCTCCAACAGACGTTGGATTCGCCATCAGCGACTTTAAGGGCCCCACTTTTACGGTTGCCGTTCACTGTTAGTCTCCCAGCACGCGCTGGCTGCTTTTAAAGACCAACCATTCCACTTCTTCAGAGACTTACACACACACCGCTTCGCTTTCACGCTCTCTTTGCACTTTACCAGGATTTTCACCATCCTAGGTGCATCTCGCCATTCAGGTCCCTTCCCACAGGACTACCCAACCCCCAACCGCCCAGGAGGTACTTTCTTTTGCCATTCGCAATTTCTCACCTGGGTTTGTGCACAAAGTTGCCCGGTTGATTTCTCCGAGGCTCTCTTTTCCGGGGGTCCCTTTACTTGACTTCTTCACCAACCTCTATTTAGCATCCTGGGATTCTTCATGGGTACCGGACCTGGAGCAAAGCCTGTTGAAGGACTGCTGAACTCAGCAGGGCATGCCTTCCTTCTCTGGGGTGCCCCCAGGCTACCCGGAGACCGTTGGGATCCCGGACGAGCCCCCAGTTGTGTCAAACAAGCACCACAAATCTCTCTCTGGGTTAGTCAGAAGTAAAGTTTATTGGAAGCGTTTGCAAAGGCCGGTGGGCTTCGGTGCAAATAAGAAGCCACGCCCACATACACACTCCGGCCTCATTATATACCTTCCCGATCGCAAGTCCCTCCCCTTTTCCCCATTGGCTAAGGCACTCTGGGTGTACAGTCTTTCCGGCCGCTCTAGGATTTCTCCCTGGTCCCTCCCACCTCATCTATGGTAATTGCTCAAGGTTTCAGCTATTTGCATTATACTGATAAAGATTGCTCCAAATTAATTTGTATTTACATTGTCCCACACAAGGAGACAACTTCCTCTCCATCTGCCACTATTTGATAACCATAACACTTAACACTACTTCCTTCTCTCTCTCACAGCTGCACTCTTAGCATGCTCAAGCTACTATTTGTCAATAATAACATATTTTATCCATCTCTCACATGCCCGTTCTGGGGCTCCTGGCCTGGCAGCGGATTTTGCAGTGAGACCTGGAGACCTTCTGCGATTCCCATTTTCTAAGCACATTCCACGATGTGACACGATCAACATGATCCGAGGCTTTTCTGTGATCGATGAAGCACATTCTGTACTGACTCTTTTTGGCCCTGGAAAAGGCAAAAAGTTCTGCTCTGTGTGCTTGTGTTCGTGTGTGTGTGTGTGTGTGTGTACATGTTTTGTGCCGGGGAGTGGCCTCAGGGCCCCACCCACTTGACTTGCTGTGGGATGGGGGGACCCTGTCTTCTCCCGGGGGAAATGGAATGGGGAGGCCTCTGCACACGCTCAGGAGCACTGTCTCTGTCAGGCGAGACAAAGCTCCCTCCAACACCTCTCTATTCTTACTCTTGCCTTTCACCCTCTGCACGCTGTCAGAGGCCACGGATGTCTGAGCCCCATTTTGCAGCATACGCCCCCCACCCTGCTGGGCTCCTTGGTGCTCTGCCCACGCTCAGAGGCAGACCCGGTTCGGCCCCACCATAGCCTGCCCCTGCTGAGCTCCACCTGCCCAAGGCCACCCGTCTCCCTCCCTGGCAACCGCCAGCCAACGAGCAGTCCAAGGAGAGGCGGCGGGGACGGCGGCAGGTCTGGTGTTGTGACGGAGGGATGGAGCGGGCGGGCGCGCGCCGCTTGGGCACCCCGGAGGGCATCAGTCCGGGCCCCCTGGAGAGGCCGGTCCCTTTTCCTCCTGGGCACGTGGGGGCACTGCCTGAGGCCACGAGGCCGGGGGCAAAGGGCCAGGAGCCTCTCGCTTTGGGGGTCAGAAATGGGGGGGAGAGATGAGTCCCCCAGCCCAGCACCCTCCTCCCGTGTGGAGCTCCAACTCCCAGCGCCGCCTTCCCAGAGGGCCGGCTGGGGGTGATGGGGAAGAGGTGTGGCAGCGCGGGAGTGGGCGCTGGGCGGCCTTCTGGGGGGTGTCAGCGGTGTGTGTCTGGGAGGAAGACCCTGCCGCGTGCCCCCAGCGCGCCGGGCAGAGGCAGCCAAGCGCCGAAGGAGCGTTGCCGTCCCGGGCTGAGCTGTGCCTCTTCGTCGGCTTTGGGCTCTTGTGGAGGGGCGGGGCGGAGCGGAGCGGGCAGTGGGTCGCCCCGGTCGGGCTCGTTTATTTACTTTTTATTTATGTATTATTAAACTTGTATGCACCCCATCTCCCCCAACAGGTGACTCTGGGCAGCTCAGAATAATGAAAAAGGAAGAAACACCAATCCCTCCAACAATGGCTAAAATCCATAAATAATTACAATAGAAACATGCATTAAAAATGTCCTAACCCCCCTCTATAAATTTTAGCCCTAAAACCTTCAAGATGCTGGGGGGGGGGCAACCATCACCCCACCAGCCATCTCCAGAGATGGGAGCCCCCATCCGGCCCCCAGGCCTTCTGGCAAAGCCAGGACTTAACCCCTTTCCTGAAGGCCATGAGGGAGGGGGCACACCGGACCTCGGGAGCCAAGATGTTCCATAGGGCGGGAGCCACAGCAGAAAAGGCTCTCTGCCTAGACCCCACCAATTGAAATTCCTTGACCGGTGGGGTCTGCACCCTGCCCCTTCGGCTGGACCGAGTGGGGCGGACTGAAATAACCGGGGGAAGGAGGTTCAGGTTCAAGCGCCATGTGAACCCGGGAGGGGGTGAGTTCAGCCAGCAGGTTCCCTCGGTGGTGGCAGCGGAGTCTCCCTGAGATCGCCCAGATGTTCCTGCAGAGGCCCGCAGTTCTTGGAGGGGCGGCTGGTAGGAAGTGGCTGAGCTGGCCAGTCAGTGGCAGCGGAAGGGAACGCTGGGGTGGCCTGCAGCGTCTGGGGGGGGCTGGAGCTGGGAGGATGCAGAGGCCCTCCCCTCCCTCACCCCCTCCCTGCCTTCCTCCAGGCTGGTTCTCCGGGTGGGCAGGAGGCTCCCGAGGGCAGTGTGCGGCCAGGGCTAAAATGGGAGATCCCCTTCGTGGATCACTGCCTTGTCGTGGCGAAGGGGCTTGCGTGACTCAGTGGACAATATGTGGTCCACTGGAGAAGGGAATGGCAACCCACTCCAGGATCCTTGCCAAGAAAACCCCATGGACGATGTCAAAAGGCTAAAAGATATGACGCCGGAAGACGAGCCCCTCAGGTCGGAAGGTGCCCAACATGCTCCTGGGGAAGAGCGGAGGGCAGTTCCAAGTAGCTCCAGAAAGAGTGAAGCGGCTGGGCCAAAGCCGAAAGGACGTTCAGCTGTGGATGCATCTGGAAGCGAAAAGAAGGTCCGATGCTGCAAAGAACAATATTGCATAGGAACCTGGAATGTAAGATCTATGAACCAAGGCAAGCTGGATGTGGTCAGACATGAGATGACAAGACTGAACATCAACATCTTGGGAATCAGCGAACTGAAATGGATGGGAATGGGTGAATTTAATTCGGGTGACCATTATATCTACTACTGTGGGCAAGAAACCCTTAGAAGAAATGGAGTTGCACCCATAGTCAATAAGAGAGTGGGAAAGGCAGTAACGGGGGCAGTAACCTCAAAAATGACAGAGTGATCTCAGTGCGAATCCAAGGCAAACCATTCAGTATCACAGCCATCCAAGTCTATGCCCCAACCAGTGATGCCGAAGAAGCTGATGTTGACCGGTTCGATGAAGACCTACAACACCTTCTAGAACTAGAACCAAAAAAAGATGTCCTTTTCATCACAGGGGATTTGAATGCTAAAGTTGTCAGGTTCGGTCAGCACGGGGCTTCGGGGAAGCTCTCAGCCACACCACGCGAACTCCACCGGTGGCAGCTAGCGAGGGAAAGAGGAACTGAAAGCGCCGCTAATTAATGGGCCACCTGCGCCCAGCCAAACAGGAAAACCGCAGCGGAAGCTTTTAACTATACACTGATAACGGCGCGAGCCAACAATGAACGGGGCCGCAGGCAGCGAAACAAGATCACCGCGCAGCACAGAACCCTCGGGCTTGCACGTAACGGGGGGGGACCAACCCAAGCCGGAGGGGAACTGCCAATCAAGGACAATGGACCCTGACCGAACCTGCCATCATGGACAATCAAGAGGGATTATTGGGGGGCCGATAATCCGCAGCGGTAATGCGATCGCGGGGTGGAAAAAAGCGCGGGAAGGGGGGAATATAACGAGTGATGCAATTGTACCAAGCCAGTCCTGGCTTTGCTTGTGTCTGCTACGTTACGCATGAGTAAACCTCTTTTGTGAACCACACGTGTCACGAGAGTTTCTCTGTCGAACGGGGCAAACCTTACAAAAGTAGGAAGTCAAGGAGTAATCGGAATAATGGGCAAGATTGGCCTTGGAGTACAAAATGAAGCAGGGCAAAGGCTAATAGAGTTCTGTCAAGAGAACAAGCTGGTCACAGCAAACACTCTTTTCCAACAGCACAAGAGACGACTCTACACATGGACATCACCAGATGGTCAGTACCGGAACCAGATTGATTATGTACGTTGCAGCCAAAGAAGAAGAAGCTCTATACAGACAGCAAAAACAAGACCAGGAGCTGACTGTGGCTCAGATCATGAGCTTCTTACTGCAAAATTTAGGCTTAAATTGAAGAATGTAGGAAAACCACTAGACCACTCAGGTATGGTGACTTAGGTCATATTCCTTGTGAGTACACAGTGAAGGTGATGAATAGATTTAGGGGATTAGATTTGGTAGACAGAGTGCCTGAAGAACTATGGACGGAGGTCTGTAACATTGTACAGGAGGCAGCAACTAAAAGTATCCCAAAGAAAAAGAAATGCAAGAAAGCAAAATGGCTGTCTGAGGAGGCTTTACAAATAGCTGTGGAAAGAAGGAATGCGAAAAGCAAGGGTGAAAGAGGAAGATATCAGCAACTGAATGCAGATTTCCAGAGAATAGCAAGGAGAGATAAGAAGGCCTTCTTAAATGAACAATGCAAAGAAATCGAGGAAAACAATAGAATGGGGAAGACTAGAGATCTCTTCAAGAAAATTGGAGATATCAAAGGAACGTTTAGTGCAAAGATGGGCATGATAAAGGACAAAAAAGGCAGGGACCTAACAGAAGCAGAAGAGATTAAGAAGAGGTGGCAAGAATACAGAAAAGAGCTATACAAGAAAGATCTTAATGTCCCTGATGTCCACGCTGGTGTGATCACTGACCTTGGGCCAGACATCCTAGAGAGCAAAGTCGAGTGGGCCTTAGGAAGCCTTGCTAACAAGAAAGCTAGTGGAGATGACAGTATTCCTGCTGAGTTATTTAAAATGCTAAAAGATGATGCTGTTAAAGGGCTGCACTCAGTATGCCAGCAAGTTTGGAAAACGCAACAGTGGCCACAGGATTGGAAAAGGTCAGTTTATATTCCAATTCCAAAGAAGGGCAATGCCAAAGAATGCTCAAACTATTGCACAATTGCACTCATTTCACATGCTAGCAAGGTTATGCTCAAAATCCTACAAGCCAGGCTTCAGCAGTATGTAAACCGAGAACTACCGGATGCACAAGCTGGGTTTTGAAGAGGCAGAAGAACTAGAGATCAAATTGCCAATATTCGCTGGATCATGGAGAAAGCACGAGAGTTCCAGAAAAACATCTACTTCTGCTTCATTGACTATGCAAAAGCCTTCGATTGTGTGGATCACAACAAACCCTGGCAAATTCTTATAGAGGTGGGAATACCAGACCACCTTACCCGTCTCCTGAGAAATCTGTATGCAGGCCAAGAAGCAACAGTTAGAACGGGTCACGGAACAACCGATTCGTTCAAAATGGGGAAAGGAGTACGACGAGGCTGTATACTATCATCCTGCTTATTTAACTTATATGCAGAGTACATCATGAGAAATGCCGGGCTGGAAGAATCACAAGCCGGAATTAAGATTGCAGGGAGAATCATCAACAACCTCAGATATGCAGACGATACCACCCTAATGGCAGAAAGTGAAGAAGAACTAAAGAGCCTCTTGATGGGGGTGAAAGAGGAGAGTGTGAAAGCTTGCCTGAAACTCAACATTAAAAAAACTAAGATCATGGCATCCGGACCCACCAGTTCCTGGCAAATAGAAGGGGTGGAAATGGGAGCAGTAACAGACTTCATTTATTTGGACTCCAAGATCACTGCAGACGGAGACTGCAGCCATGAAATTAAAAGATGCTTGCTCCTTGGGAGGAAAGCTATGGCAAACCTAGACAGCATTATTAAAAGGCAGAGACGTCACCTTGCTGACGAAGATCTGCATAATCAGAGCTATGGTTTTTCCAGTAGCAATGTATGGCTGTGAGAGCTGGACCATAAAGAAGGCTGAGCGCCGAAGAATTGATGTCTTTGACCTGTGGTGCTGGAGAAGACTCTTAAGAGTCCCCTGGATTGCTAGGAGGTCAAACCAGTCAATCTTAAAGGAAATCAACCCTGACTGCGCATTGGAAGGATTGATACTGAACTTCAGGCTCAGATACTTTGGCCACCTAATGCGAAGAGAGGACGCCTTGTAAAAGACCCTGATGCTGGGAAAAATTGAAGGCAAAAGGAGAAGGGGACGGCAGAGACGAGATGGTTAGATAGCATCACTGAAGCAATGAACATGAAATTGAGCAAACTCCGGGAGTCAGCGAAGGGCAGGAAGGCCTGGCGCGATGCGGTTCATGGGGTCACAAAGAGTCGGACACGACTTAATGACTGAACAACAACAAAATGGAAGATGCTTCTTTTTGGATTTGTTAATATCTGGACTGGAAAAACGATGGATTTGCTTACATGTAACATGGTGTTTATACTTTTTCCCCCTATAGTTACTTTATCGTAATCTGTATTTAACTGTCTTTTTACTTAAAGTCTGGAAGGTTTTATGGTTTTTTTAGATATTTATCTCGCCTTTTTTTTTATACCAAATACTCCTTCCTCCTCCTATTTCCCCCAAAACAACAACCCTGTGAGGTGGGTTGTGCTGAGAGAGGGGGACTGGCCCAAAGTCACCCAGCCCATTTTTTATGCCTCAAGCAGGTCTAGAACCCTCCATCTCTTGGGGTCTAGGCCAGCACCTTAACCACTACACCAAACTGCCTCTTCAACACCAAACTGGCTCACTCTCTCTCTCTCTCTCTCTTGGTGAACTTGTTCTTCTTAAAGGAGAAATTATCCCTCCATGTTACATTAAATTTTAGCCTTTTGTTTCTATTGGGATACTGGGATTACTTCATATGTGCTAAATGTGGATTTGCTTATAGTTAAGGGTTGAGATACAGAACGTTTATTTGAATGGGATATGTTGCTCTTTGGGGTGGATCTCTTTGGAACTGTTGGCACTTGGAGTGGGAAAATGTTCTGTATTGGGTTTGCTTAGACTTAACAGGGTGTTTAAACTTTTTTCCCTACAGTTATGCTAGAAAAAGGGATATTTGTGAATGAGAAATGGCCCCTCTTTGTCACGTCAGACTTCAGTGTTTTTGTTTCCCCTAGATACGGGACCACTTTATGCCCTTTAAATGTGGCTTTGCTTACAGCCAAGAGCTGAGAGGTGGACGTGGAGTTTTAGGTATGTTCATTAATGCTGTGATTTTAGGGCTCTGTTTGGACTTCTTGCTGACACCTGGATTGGAGCAGACGTTACTTACTGGATTTGCCTATAGTTAAGAGATGAGTTCTGGGATGCAGAGTTTTTTATCTGTTAATGAAGAGGGGGTGAAGAGATCACAAATTTATTTATACTGATGATGAGGGTGGGAAGTTGCTTTCTTAGGGTCTTTTTTCTTTTTTTTTAAATTTGTATTAATGTTTATTGTTGTATCTAAAACCTTTAATAAAAGTTACTATATATAAAAAAAAGACCTCTAGCATCTCTCACCCAACGTTTTGCTTCTCATAAAGCTGCATTCCTTTTTTGGGGGGGGGGGGAGATTCCTTAGAAAGGATTTTTGGTATGCAACTGTCCAGTCCTATGGACAGGATTTAACCAGGGAGAGGGCAGTATAAACATTGCCGTCTTCTCTGTCTAACCCAGTCTCACCTTCCCCATCCTGACACCCTCAATGCATGAAGTTCCAGTCCTGGCATTCCCAGCTTGCATGCCCATGCCTGAGGATCCTGGGAGTTGGAATCCCTCCACCTTGAGGGAGTCCTAACCTGGGCTTAAATCTAGGGAGTTATGGAGGAGTCTGGAAATAATCTTGAAGTGCAAAGCCATCAAGGAACTCTCAACTTAGCCTGGGAGGGAAGAGCAGGTGAGAAAGAAACTCAAGATAATTCCTCCTTGATTCGCTTTAGTAAAAGAGGGGGTGGAGGGAAACTTTGGCGGGGTTTCAAGATTATGCTATAATACTAGGTCTCAGAAGAGTTCCGGTAGTCCTTGCGCGGTCTGTTCCCTGACCTGGCCTACCTCCAAGGGCTGCTGGGAGGTGAGGAAGATGGAGGAGCGCTGCTCCCCTGAGCCGCGGCTGGAAGGGCTGAGAGAGGACCCTCCTTCCGGAAACACTCCTGCAGCGCCCCGTCTCACCCCCTGCCTTTTTCTCTCCTCCCCAGGGAGATGGTGCAGCTCACGCGGTGGCTTTGGAGACAGGAGTACTGGCTACCTCCAGGGTTCACCTGGGAGGACATGCAGGAGACGGAGGACGTCCACTATCCCCAACCCCGACACCTCCTGCTCGGCCTCCCCATCGCTGTCCTGCTGGTCGCCCTCCAGTTCTTATTCGAAAGGCAAGCTCTTGGCCAATGGAAACTGTTTGGAGGGAGCTTTCCTTCCCTCCCCTCCCAAAAGCCTGATGTCTCTTGAAACAGTGAAAGGTCCGTTTTTTATACCTTGCTTTTCGCATCCATTTTTCACAAACTGAATTTGACAATAACAAGAAGCAAGGGAAATTGAAAATGACATCATCATCGTCATCATCATTCCTGACATTCCTTTTTGATCCTAATCACCTCCTAGTCCAGAAAGGGCACAATTGGGCACAATGTGAAACTCGGTCAAGCCCCCCCAGTCTTGGCTGCTACCAGTTCCTTGAACAGGAGCCACAAGTCCGGGAGGACCCCCAAATAGCTCACTGGTCCTGTTTGGGGTAGTGCAGCCCCGTCCAGAACAAGAGACGGAGAATGGCCGGAACCAGGGGGACCCAGAACCCAAAGCCACTCAGTCTTGCTAGGGTTAATCTCATGCCTGATGTTAAAGAATGAATTCAGGAAATATGTTCTCTATCCGTTTTTGAAATGTCTTTATATTGTAAAAGGGAGAAGACAGCAATATGCTTCTGTATGGTCTAGATTTAATAATATGTTAAGGGACTGAGCTCCTGCTATGTTCACATTATACTCCCTTAAGTGTGATCTTAATCACTATTATTCAAATACTACTTTATTCTGTCGCAGCCGTTGTATTCCTTATTATAGTTCACCAATTTTTTTGACAAGCAGCTGATGCTCAGGAGCCTTGTTTCCCTTGCTTTGGTTTCACGTGCCTGTTCCTGAGCGGAGCGTGAAACGAGGAAGCCAAGGGCCGGCTAACGTTAGCCAGCGTTCGTCTGACCCCAGCCGTTCCCTCTCCCAGGAACATCGGCGCGCCCCTGAGCAGAAAACTGGGCCTGCGAGAAAAGGCGCGGCGGAAACCTTCTCCAAACCCCATCCTGGAAGCCTTTTACAGGAAGCGGAGGAAACGTCCCCAAAAGGTGAGTTTCTTCCCACGTCTTGGAAGGTGTGGCAAAAGGGGCTAAACCTCTGGCCTCACCTCTGGGGAAAACCGCAGTTGCTAGAGATGTAAAGGTGATAATGAACGATACTCCCAAAATATGGAAAATATGGATGCAAGAGATCCATTCTTGGTTGCTGTTTAAACTGTCTTTATGCAGTATAAATGTTATGGAACAGTATCTTTCTATTTCATCTAGATTTAATAGCACGTAAAAGGGCTGTGTGTGGGTGGGTGTATTTTCTTATTCTTTTTGAATGTACCGTCCCCGTTGAATCAGTCCGCGAAAGAGAAAATGGCACTCTGTTGTTACAGAGTTTGAGCCTCCTCATGTCCCTTTATTGTGTCTTTTGGTTCCTCCCCCGCCATGAACAGTTCATTTCCTAGGCTTTTGGTCTGCCTAAGCTTTTGGTGCCCCCAACCTGTTCAAGCCACCAATTTTGTTCCGGTTGGGCTGTTTGGGCTGCAAATAGGATCCCTGTTTCTGGCCTGAGCTGGAGAGCGGCAGTTCCCGCGGCTCAGCCCTGCACATTCTCTAAATCCGAAGAAGGGGGAAAAGCAAAAAAGAGAGAGGAAAGTTGGTGGCCTTGCAAGCGTCCTGTAGCAGTGAGTTCCCCAGGCCAACGCGGATCGTCTAAGGCGATTCTGCTTCTGCTGCTGGAAAGAGCAAAGAAGGACTTCTTTCTAAGGCTGATCCCAGAGAGATCTGCTCCGTTTTCCTCGCAGTCAATGTCTTTAAAGGGTTGTTAGGGCAGCAAATCTTCTTGAACTCTGAGGCGCACACCCTGAAGCACTGAACCCAGTTAAAGTGCACCTGTGTGTGCTTTTGTGTGTGTGTGTGTGCGCGCATAGAAGTGTGACAACCATGAAAGACCAGCAGTGGGGTTGAGGTGTTTTCGGTTTGACTCCTTTTAGCAAGCGGCATGTATTGCAAGGGTGCAAGACCTGGAATTTCTACCCTGGAAATTGGAGTTAAAACCCCAACACCCGAGAGGGGATCAGAGGGAGACCAATGGGCTTAAGGGATGCTCTGCCTCCTGGGAGTTTTCTGATGAGATGCCATCTGATGCCGTAAAGATCCCTCCCTCTCCCTTTCTCTCTCTGCATATAGCCCTGCGTGTGTACAGAGACAGATATAGAGAAGTTTAGGAAAAATTTACAAACCATTCAGCTAGGTGGGCTTCTGCCCTGAGCACGTAGATCTGTATGTTCTAAAAGGGATGCACCTCAACTCCCAGAATTCCCTGGCCAGCACTGAAGTAGATGATGCGGCTGAGCAATCCGGATGGGCAAGTGGTAGCGATTTAGTTTTTCCCTCCATGCCCTGGCAGGGCTTTCTCGACCGACTGGGGCCCCTGCTGATGGTGGGACCAACATAACCTCCCTTAACTCAGGCCAAAATTGCTGCTGAAGCTGCAAGTCACAGATCTGCCATCTGCACAGCATCCCTGTTTTCCAGCTGGGGGGGAGAGAAGGCGTCAGACCTTTTTGCTCCCCAATATTGGGGGGAAGCTGCAGGGAGATTCTGCAAAGCAAACTGCTTCAGTTTCCCCTTACACTGCTCCCCAAAATGTGCCCCTGAAGGGCAGCCTTTTTAAAAAGGGGGGCTGTGGCTTTTCCAGCAAGGGGGTCTCGGGGTCGGATCTACAGCTCCTCTGACCTGCTTCTGCATCCTGCATTCCAGGAGGAAGTCAGCAGCTTGGCCAAGCAGTGCGACCTCCAACCAAGGCAGGTAGAGAGGTGGTTTCGATGCCGCCTGAATCAGGACCGGCCCAGCTTGACCCAGAAATTCTGTGAAGCCAGGTGAGTGGGATCTGTTGGGGCGGGGTGGTCAACGTGCAGCCCATGGGCACCGGTGCACCCCTTAGTGCCCAGCAGGATCTGTGTCCCATAGGACCCTCCAAGAGGATTGTGAACGATTCCAGAAGGAGGTTTGTGTGATGCAAAGGGAAGTGTTATAATATGTGCAGCAGTGCCTTTGGCCCCCCAAGCAGTTGAGGGCCCCATTGGGTTGTTAGAGAGCACATCTGGTGGGTGGTTTGTGACTGGCCGTGCCAAGGAGGGCGGGCAGTTTGTGGAGGGACAGGCGTGTCTCCTACTGCAACTGCTGAAGAATCCACCCACCGTATCCTCAGTGCTCCATGTGTGATCCCCAACTGAACCAGGTGTCTAGCCCTGTTAGGATGTGGGATTGGGTTCTCATTTGGAAGGTAAACAGGGTCAAACCTGGTTAATACTTGGATGGGAAGAAATCCCAGGTCTGTGGGCTAGAGTGGAAATGGGAAAGTATCCGAGAAAAGAGCAGTGCTAGCCAAAAAATGAAAATCTGTAGAAGCCACCATGACTTCACCAGGAGTTGACGAAATCTTCATTTTCAGTGTTTATGTAACAATCAGATTCAGGGAAGAGGAGAGGAATTTTGGATTGTTCTAGAGCTCAGAATTTGGACCAAGCGGCTCAAGTACAAGAAAAGCTAAGCATTGGAAAACTTCTTCCCTCCTTCAGAAGGTGGAAGTGAGGGCCGTTGGAGCAGGGAATGTCTTGCACCCAGTCAGCTGGACTAGATGACCTTTGCGTTCCCTTCTAGCTCTGCAATCCCTGGATCTCCCGGCTTGCTGTCCAATATGCCCTTATGGGTTTTTCTGATTGTTTTCTAGCTGGAGAGGCATCTACTGTTTTATTTCCTTCTGCACGGGGTTGGCCGTCCTTTACGATGTGAGTTCCAGCTCTTTCCCCACTTTCGTTGGTTGTTGTCAAACAAGAGCGTTTGCCGCGTGTAATGCAGCTGGTGACTCTTCCTCTGCCTCCCGGCCCCCAACATTTCGTGCTTCCCTTTTGGGTTAGAAAACGTTGGGAGTGCAGGAAAGTCTCCATTGTTCATCCTCTTTCAAACCTTTTAGTGACCACAGTTGCTTTTTCAAGCAGTGGTCTCCTTTCCCTCCCATCATCCCCTTAAAAGGCAGCTCCAGGGAAGTGTTGGTGGGCTGGTATGATGTGATCCCTAATACGTTGTGTCTTCTTGCAGAAACCCTGGTTCTGGGATCTCCGCCAATGTTGGGTTGGGTACCCGCAGCAGGTAAGGAGTCAGGGAGACATTTGAAGGAACATTTCGATGGAAATTGTTAATCAACTAGCGTCCCCCTTTGCAAAAATGGCATGAAACTGCAATGCATCCTGCCTTTCCATGCATAGCATTTATTCAAGCCTTAAAAATTCAATTATTTCCATTTCTTACAGCTACAAAGAAACACTCCTGAGTGATTAAACAGTTATAAGGAATACCACATGAGAACAAGTGCAAGCATAACAGGCACACGTTGTCCGGGGCAAAACCATGGGATGGTGTGGTCAGGAGGGGGAGCGATGAAAATTAGTGTATACTAGCCAGCCTGAACCTAGAGTTGTATGCAAAAGTTTATACATGTCAGTGAATCCCTAAGAGTACAACAGCTGAAACAGGTTCTACATGGTAAGAAGTTGAATACCACACCTTTCTGCAAATGTGGATGCCTGTTTACTATTTCTGAGCAGTTGTGTACAGATTCAGAGTAAGAAAATGGTGAATGTGGTAGATGTAGAATTTTGGATGCTCTTTGCACCAGGACTTTCTTCCTGGATGGAATTTTCCTACTGTTCCTTTTGTAAGGTTTGCCCCGTTCGACAGAGAAACTCCCGTGACACATGCAGTTCACAAAAGAGGTTTACTCATGCGTAACGTAGCAGTCACAAGCAAAGCCAGGACTGGCTTGGTACAATTGCATCACTCGTTATATTCACCCCTTCCCGCGCTTTTTTCCGCCCCGCGATCGCGTTACTGCTGCGGATTATCGGCCCCCCAATAATCCCTCTTGATTGTCCATGATGGCAGGTTCGGTCAGGGTCCATTGTCCTTGATTGGCAGTCCCCCTCTGGCTTGGGTTGGTCCCCCCCCGTTACGTGCAAGCCCGAGGGTTCTGTGTTGCGCGTGTAAGGTTTGCCCCGTTCGACAGAGAAACTCTCGTGACACGTGTGGTTCACAAAGAAGGTTTACTCATGCGTAACGTAGTAGTCACAAGCAAAGCCAGGACTGGCTTGGTACAATTGCATCACTTGTTATATTCCCCCCTTCCCGCGCTTTTTTCCCGCCCCACGATCACGTTGCAGCTGCGGATTATGGGCCCCCAATAATCCCCCTTGATTGTTCATGATGGCAGGATCGGTCAGGGTCTATTGTCCTTGATTGCCAGTCCCCCTCCGGCTGGGTTGGTTCCTCCCCGTTACGTGCAAGCCCGCGGGTTCTGTGCTGCGTTGCGATCTTGTTTCGCTGCCTGCGGCCCCGTTCATTGCTGGCTCGCGCCGTTATCAGTTTATAGTTAAAAGCTTCCGCTGCGGTTTTCCTGTTTGGCTGGGCGCAGGTGGCCCGTTAATTAGCGGTGCTTTCAGTTCCTCTTTTCCCCGCTAGCTACCGCCGGTGGATTCCGTGTGGTCTGGCTGTGAGCTTCCCTGAAGCCCCGTGCTTCCCTGAAGCCCCGTGCTGACCGAACCTGACATACCGCCCCCCTGAAGACAATCCCCCCCCCGGCTCTATTTCGGTTTCCCGGGGTATCTCTTGTAAAAGTCCCGCACTAGGTCCGGTGCCCTTATGTGGGTTTTACTCACCCATTTGCTGTGGGACTTGGGAAAATGTTTCCATTGCACTAGGAGCTGGGTCTGCCCCTTGTGCCTCCGGGCGTCCAGTATCTGGTTGATCTCGAAATGCTGCTCCCCCCCGACCATGATGGGTGGTGGCACTCCCTCTGTCTTGTGCCAGGCGTTCCCCGGCTGGTGCAGCTTTAGCAGGCTGCAATGGAATACCGGGTGGATCTTTCCGAGGCTTTTCGGGAGCGTCAGCCTGACGGTTACTGGATTGATGACCTCTGCAATGGGGAATGGCCCCACAAACCTCGGGCTGAGTTTTTTCGATGCCTGGTGCATTTTTAGGTTTTTGGTTGACAGATACACCTGGTCCCCCACTTTCCACTGCTCCTCGGGGAGCCTCTTGTGGTCCGTGTGTTTCTTGTAGTCGGCTTTGGCTCTTTGCAATGCCGCGTGCGCCGCTCGCCGGGTCGCGTCGATTTGGGCGAACCAGGCGTCCAGGGAGTTGATCTGGGATTCCGGCTGAGGCAACTCCGGCATGGGGACGAAGTCTCTCCCGGTGGCTACTTTGAACGGAGAGAACCCGGTACTCTTGTGGACGGCGTTGTTGTATGCCACTTCCGCGAATGGTAGTAGCTCCGCCCAATCGTCCTGTTGGTGCCCCACATAGCAGCGCAGGTACTGTTCGAGCCCCCCGTTCAGGCGTTCCGTGGCTCCGTCCGTCTGCGGGTGCGCCGCGGAAGAAAGGGCTTGTTTTGTCCCCACCCGCTTCAGGAACTCCCTCCAGAACCGCGCGATGAAGTTGCCGCCCCGATCGCTGACGACCCATCAGGGCGCGCCGTGCAGCCGGTAAACATGTTGCACGAACAGTCTCGCCAACCCCTCTGCCGTGGGGACTCGCCGGCACGCTACAAAGTGCGCTTGTTTAGAGAATAAGTCCGTAACCACCCAAATGGCGGTCTTCCCCTTACTCTCCGGGAGCTCTACTATGAAGTCCATGGCGACCTCTTGCCATGGGCCGTCGGGTTCCGCTACCGACTGGAGTAACCCCCTAGGTTTGCCTTTGGCCCCTTTCGCCGTCGCGCACACCGGGCAACCCCCCGAGTACGCCTCCACGTCCTTACGGAGCGTGGGACACCAAAATTGCCGCCGGATTAAGTGGAGCGTCTTTACGAAGCCGTAATGCCCCGCGCTCCGGCTGTTGTGGGCTCTTTCCATGACCTCCCGTCGGCAACCCTTGGGCACGTACAGCTTTCCTTCGTGCCACCACAAACCCTCTTGGCTGGTTAGCGCCTCTCGGTTCTGCTTGAGCCAAGCGTCCCGCTCCGCCGCCTCCGCGAACCCTTGCCTTACTTCAGGCGCCGCGTCCCGTCGCTCCCCCTTGGTCTGGCTTCGGGTCACCGCCTTTGCAGCCAGTCTGCTGGCAGGGATGATGGAGTCCACGATCTCCTCCCGTAGGCTGGCGTGCTGGGGCATGCGAGACAGTCCATCTGCTAGGAAGTTGCGCTTCCCGGGGATGTGTTTTAGTGTGAACCTGAACCTCCCGAATACTGGGACCACCGCGCCTGTTTGGGGGATAGCTTACGCGGGGTCTTCAGGGCCTCGAGGTTCTTATGGTCCGTCCACACCTCGAACGGTTCAGCTGCCCCCTCCAGTAGATGCCTCCACGTGGCCAGTGCCCACTTGACTGTGTACGCCTCTTTCTCCCACACCATCCACCTTCTCTCCGTCTCGGTGAATTTGCGGGAGGCGTAGGCGCATGGGTGGATGGCCCCCTCTGGGCTGGGCTGGAGCAGGACTGCCCCCGTTGCCACGTCTGACGCATCTACTTGGATTATAAACCGCCGATCTGGGTCAGGATGGCGCAGGATCGGCTCCGCTGTGAACCGCCGTTTTAGCTCCTCAAACGCCCCCTGGCATTCTGCAGTCCACGCAAGTGCCATGCTGGGCTTGGGGGGTTTTCCAGTGCCCTTGGTCTTCAGCAGGTCGGTTAGGGGAAGGGCGATTTGGGCGAAGTTCGGGATAAACTGTCTATAGAAGTTCGCAAACCCTAGGAAGCTTTGGAGTTGCCTCCGGGTTCGCGGTGCTTCCCAGCCCAGGACATCCTTTACTTTCGCACGGTCCATCTCAATTCCCCGGCTGGATATTCGGTAGCCGAGGTAGTCTAGTTGCTCTCGATGGAACTCGCATTTCGATAGCTTCGCTTACAGCTGTGCCTTCAGCAGTCTCTGGAGCACCGTGTGCACCAGGCTCACGTGCTCCGCCAGGGTTTCGGTGTAGACGAGGATGTCGTCCAGGTAGACCAGGACGCCCCGATAGAGTAGGTCGTGCAGCACCTCATTTATTAGCTGCATAAATACCCCTGGGGCCCCTTTTAATCCGAACAGCATCACGGAAAACTGGTAGCTTCCGAGCGGCGTGTTGAACGCCGTCTTCCACTCATCTTTTGCGCGGATCCTGACTCTGAAGTAAGCTTCGCGGAAGTCCAGTTTTGTGAACACCCTCCCCTTAGACAGATGCGACATCAAGTCCTTCATCAGGGGGAGGGGGTATTTGTACTCCGTGCTGATTGCGTTCAGCCCCCGGTAGTCCATGCAAATTCGAAGCGAGCCATCCTTCTTCTCCCGGAATAGTACCGGGGCCGCTAATGGTGACTTCGCGGGTTGGATGAATCCCCGCGCCAGGTTCTTGTCTATGAACTCCCGCAGAGCCCCCATCTCTCTCCTTGACAGGGAGTACATTTTCGGCTTAGGCAGGGTCGCCCCTGGCTCTAACTCGATGGCGCAATCACTGGGCCGGTGTGGTGGGAGCTGGTCAGACTCCTTCTCCCCGCACGCTGCCGCCAGGTCTCGATACTGCCTCGGGATTCCGCCGCCCGTCGTGGGTTCCCCGGGCCTGGCCTCTCTCTTTGCGGTTGTCTCGCCAGTCGCCGCTGCCTCCCCACGCCTCGGGATCGTTGCGGGTCTCCAGGGTCCCGGCGCTGCTGCTGCTGCTGTTGCCGGCCGGGTCTCAGGCTCCGTCTGCTCTCGCCCCGTCTCCTGGTGTCCCGGACCCTCCACTTGCCCGTCTGTGGTTGCGGCCGCACCCGTCTCCACGGCTCAGTCCCCTCGGCTTTCGCACTTCGCCGGCCTGTCGACCCCGAACCGCACTGCCTCCGCCGTCCAGTCGACCCGTGGGTTCCGTCGTCGCAGCCACGCCAAGCCGAGTACCACCGCGTAGTCGGCCACCGGGACCACCACAAATCTCAGTTCTTCCCGGTGACTCCCGATCGTCATCTGGACCGGCTCGGTGTAATACTGAGCTGGCCCCCCCCCTGCCAGCGTGCCGTCTAGCTGGCTGAATGCAATGGGCTCCCGGAGGCACCTCAGCTGTAGTCCGAGCCCCGAGACCACAGCTGGATGCATCAAGCAGTGGGTGCAGCCTGAATCCAGTAGCGCCCGCAGCTGTGCCTCCCCTCCGGATCTCACCCCCTGGATGTGTATTCTCACCCGGAACGGAGGGCAGTCCTCATCTCCTATTGGGTCCGCGCGCCTCGACTCCCCTGCTCGCACTGGGACACCGTTCAGTGCGAGCGTGCCTCGTTTCCCGCCGGCTTCGAGTCCTCTCCGGAGGACGCCGTCTCCGGGGTCGACCACCCCCCGCGTCCTTTCTCGGTCACCGCCGCCACTGCCCCCTTCCGCGGTCGGTCGCCGGCCCTTTTCCCGGTCGCATGCGGGGGCTTGACTTCAGGCCGTGGTGGGGCTCCTTCCCGCTCCGTCGGGCACTGCGCCGCTCGATGGCCTCTGCCTCCGCACCAGAAGCACAGGTTCGGGGCTCTGGTCGCCTCTCGCACCCCGGTGGGCTGCCGCCGACTGCTCTGCCTTTCCTCGGGGGTTCTCTCCCTCAGCTGGTCCCTCGTCTGGTCCCATCGCCTCGCACTCTGTTGGATCTGCCGCCATGCCGATTCCGCCGTTCCGGCCAGCCAGATCCAATCTTTCACTGTGGACGGGTCGTCCCGCCCCAGTGCCCGCTCCAGGATCTCTGGATTGAGCCCCCTCTTAAAATACTTCACCCTCAGGGACTCCGGCCAGTCCGTGAGCTTCTCTGCCAATCTCCGGAACTCCAGGGCGTACTCCGATACCGACTTGCCCCGCTGTCTGAACTGCAGGATGTCGTCCTCCGCCCGCTTGGCGCTCAATGTGTCCTCGAATCTGTCCCGGAGCACCTGCATGAAGTCAGGGAAACTCCGTAGTTCCGCCGCGTTGGCATCGTATAGTGCAATCACCCAGCTAGCTGCTTGACCATCTAGCAGCTCGGCCACGTAGGATACTCTATCCTCGTCCCTAGCGAATAGGTGACCACCCCTCTGCAAGAACCCCCTAACGTGCGTCAAAAAGTGCGGCAGCTGTTCAGGGTCCCCTGAGAACTTCCCAGTGATACCTCGAAGTCTCAGGGCGTCTGCCCCCCGTCGGTCCACCGACCGGGGCATCGTGGGCGG
Organism: Python bivittatus; assembly: GCF_059951505.1. Classification (NCBI taxonomy): domain Eukaryota; kingdom Metazoa; phylum Chordata; class Lepidosauria; order Squamata; family Pythonidae; genus Python; species Python bivittatus. The sequence goes on along the minus strand of NW_028277091.1, from coordinate 79,936 downwards.
TGCCAGCTGAGGTGCCGGACCGCCACCCCTGTTGCTCGCCCCCTCGCTCACTGCAGGTGGTCCCACTCTCTGTAGCAGGGTCTGGAGCATCGCCTCCATGGCGTCTAGGCGCCGCTCGACTCTCTCCTCTAGTCGGGCGAACTTCTCGTCCCACTCGCGGTTCCGGGACCCTGAACCTCGCGTCATCGTGACGCCTGAACCGTCTGGCCCTTGGTTCACGCCCATCGACCACCGCTCGGCTGGAGGGCGCCCGGTCCTGGCCGCTGTCCTGTCGCTCCCGGGTGGCTCCGACCGTCCCTCCTCGAGCCTGGGTTCCTCGTGCTCCAGCTGACCCACGGATTCCTCGTCGCTGGTCATGCCTGTATTGGAAAAGGAAACGCTCCTCGGTGGTACCGGGTAGTGCTAACGGTGAGTCCTGGCTTTATGTAAGGTTTGCCCCGTTCGACAGAGAAACTCTCGTGACACGTGTGGTTCACAAAGAAGGTTTACTCATGCGTAACGTAGTAGTCACAAGCAAAGCCAGGACTGGCTTGGTACAATTGCATCACTTGTTATATTCCCCCCTTCCCGCGCTTTTTTCCCGCCCCACGATCACGTTGCAGCTGCGGATTATGGGCCCCCAATAATCCCCCTTGATTGTTCATGATGGCAGGATCGGTCAGGGTCTATTGTCCTTGATTGCCAGTCCCCCTCCGGCTGGGTTGGTTCCTCCCCGTTACGTGCAAGCCCGCGGGTTCTGTGCTGCGTTGCGATCTTGTTTCGCTGCCTGTGGCCCCGTTCATTGCTGGCTCGCGCCGTTATCAGTTTATAGTTAAAAGCTTCCGCTGCGGTTTTCCTGTTTGGCTGGGCACAGGTGGCCCGTTAAGTAGCGGCGCTTTCAGTTCCTCTTTTCCCCGCTAGCTACCGCCGGTGGATTCCGCGTGGTCTGGCTGCAAGCTTCCCTGAAGCCCCGTGCTGACCGAACCTGACAGCGCGGCGATCTTGTTTCGCTGCCTGCGGCCCCGTTCATTGTTGGCTCACGCCGTTATCAGCGTATAGTTAAAGCTTCCGCTGCGGTTTTCCTGTTTGGCTGGGCGCAGGTGGCCCACTAATTAGCGGCGCTTTCAGTTCCTCTTTCCCTCGCTAGCTGCTGCTGGTGGAGTTCGCGTGGTCTGGCTGCGAGCTTCCCCGAAGCCCCGTGCTGACCAAACCTGACATACCGCCCCACTGAAACAAGTCCCCCCCTTGACTTTATTTTGGTTTCCCGGGGTATTTGTTGTAAAAGTCCCGCACTAGGTCCGGCGCTCTTATGTGGGTTTTGCTTACCCATTCGCTGTGGGACTTGGGAAAATGTTTCCATTGCACTAGGAGCTGGACCTGCCCCTTGTGCCTCCTGGCGTCCAGTATCTGGTTTATCTCGAAATGCTGCTCCCCACTGACCATGATGGGTGGTGGCACCCCCCCTGCCTTGGGCCAGGCATTCCCCGGCTGGTCCAGCTTTAGCAGGCTGCAGTGGAACACCGGGTGGATCTTCCCGAGGCTTTTCGGGAGCGTCAGCCTGACGGTTACTGGATTGATGACCTCTTCAATGGGGAACGGCCCCACAAACCTCGGGCTGAGTTTTTTCGATGCCTGGTGTGTCTTTAGGTTTTTGGTTGACAAATACACCTGGTCCCCCACTTTCCACTGCCCCTCGGGGAGTCTCTTGCGGTCCACGTGTTTTTTGTAATCGGCTTTGGCTCTTTGCAATGCCGCGTGCGCCGCTCACCGTGTGGTGTCGATTTGGGTGAACCAGGCGTCCAGGGAGTTGATTTGGGATTCCGGCTGAGGCAACTCCGGCATGGGGACGAAGTCTCCCCCGGTGGCTACTTTGAATGGAGAAAAGCCGGTACTTTTGTTATTGTATGCTACTTCCGCGAATGGCAGTAGCTCCGCCCAATCGTCCTGTTGGTGTCCCACGTAGCAGCGCAGGTACTGTTCGAGCCCCCCGTTCAGGCATTCCGTGGCTCCGTCCGTCTGCGGATGCACCGCGGAGGAAAGGGCTTGCTTCATCCACACCCGCTTCAGGAACTCCCTCCAGAACCGCGCGATGAAGTTGCCGCCCCAATCGCTGACGACCCGTCGGGGCGCGCCGTGCAGCCGGTAAATATGTTGCACGAACAGCCTCGCCAACCTCTCTGCCGTGGGGACTCGCCGGCACGCTACAAAGTGCGCTTGTTTGGAGAATAAGTCCGCAACCACCCAAATGGCGGTCTTCCCCTTACTCTCCAGGAGCTCTACTATGAAGTCCATGGCGATCTCTTGCCATGGGCCATCGGGGTCCGCTACCAACTGGAGTAACCCCCTAGGCTTGCCTTTGGCCCCTTTCGCCGTTGCGCACACCGGGCAACCCCCCGAGTATGCCTCCAAGTTCTTCCGGAGCGTTGGCCACCAGAACTCCCGCCGAATTAAGTGGAGCGTCTTTACGAAGCCGTAATGCCCCGCGTTCCGGCTGTCGTGGGCTTTTTCCATGATCCCCCATCGGCACCCCTCGGGCACGTACAACTTCCCTTTGTGCCACCACAAACCCTCTTGGCTGGTTAGCGCTTCTCGGTTTTGCTTGAGCCAAGCGTCCCGCTCCGCCGCCTCCGCAAACCCTTGCTTTACCTCGGGCGCCGCGTCCCGTTGCTCCCCCTTGGTCTGGCTCCGGGTCACCGCCTTTGCAGCCAGCCTGCTGGTAGGGATGATGGAGTCCACGATCTCCTCTCGTAGGCTGGCGTGCTGGGGCATGCGAGACAACCTGTTTGCTAGGAAGTTGCGCTTCCCGGGAATGTGTTTTAGGGTTAACCTGAACCTCCCGAAGTATTGGGACCACCACGCCTGTTTGGGCGATAGCTTACGCGGGGCCTCCAATAGATGCCTCCACGTTGCTAGCGCCCACTTGACCGCGTACGCCTCTTTCTCCCACACCATCCACCTCCTCTCTGTCTCCGTGAATTTGCGGGAGGCGCAGGCACATGGGTGGATAGCCCCCTCCGGGCTGGGCTGGAGCAGGACTGCCCCCGTTGCCACGTCTGATGCATCTATTTGGATGATAAACCGCCGATCTGGGTCGGGATGGCGCAGGATCGGCTCCGCTGTGAACCGCCGTTTTAGCTCCTCAAACGCCCCCTGGCATTCCGCAGTCCACGCGAGTGTCATGCTGAGCTTGGGGGGTTTTCCAGTGCCCTTGGTTTTTAGTAAGACTGTCAGGGGAAGGGCGATTTGGGCGAAGTTCGGGATAAACTGTCTGTAGAAGTTCGCAAACCCCAAGAAGCTTTGAAGTTGACTCCGGGTTCGCGGCGCTTCCCAGCCCAGAACATCTTTTACTTTCGCCGGGTCCATCTCAATCCCCTGACTGGATATCCGGTAGCCAAGGTAGTCCAGCTGCTCCCGATGAAACTCGCATTTTGATAGCTTCAAGTACAGCTGCACCTTCAGCAGTCTCTGGAGCACCGTGCGCACCAGGCTCACGTGCTCTGCCAGGGTTTCGGTGTAGATGAGGATGTCGTCCAGGTAGACCAGGACGCCCCAGTAGAGTAGGTCGTGCAGCACCTCATTTATTAGCCACATAAACACCCCTGGGGCCCCTTTTAATCCGAATGGCATCACGGAAAACTGGTAGCTTCCGAGCGGCGTGTTGAACGCCGTTTTCCACTCATCTTTTGCGTGGATCCTGACCCTAAAGTAAGCTTCGCGCAAGTCCAGTTTTGTGAACACCCTCCCCTTGGATAGGTGCGACATTTAGTCCCTAATCAGGGGGAGGGAGTATTTGTACTCAGTGCTGATTGCGTTCACCCCTCGGTAGTCCACGCACATCCGGAGCGAGCCATCCTTCTTCTCCCGGAATAGTACCGGGGCCGCTAATGGTGACTTCGCGGGTTGGATGAATCCCCGTGCTAGGTTCTTTCTATGAACTCCCGCAGAGCCCCCATCTCCCTCATTGACAGGGAGTACATTTTCGGTTTGGGCAGCTTTGCCCCTGGCTCTAACTCGATGGCGCAATCACTGGGTCAGTGTGGAGGGAGCTGGTCGGACTCCTTTTCCCCGAACGCCACCGCCAGGTCTCGATATTGCCTCGGGATTCCGCCGCTCCTTGTGGGTTCCCCGGACTCTGTCCCTCGTTTTGCAGTTGTTCCGCCAGTCGCCGCTGCCTTCCCACGCCTTGGGATCGTAGCGAGTCTCTGGGGTTCCGGCGCTGCTCTTGCTGCTGTTGCCTGCTGGGTCTCAGGCTCCGTCTGCTCTCGTCTCGCCTCCCTGTGCCTTGGATCCTCCACTTGCCCATCTGTGGTTGCGGTCGCGCCCGTCGCCACGTCCCGGTCCCGTCTGCTCTCGCACTCCGCCGGCCTCTCGACCCCGAATCGCACTGCCTCCGCCGTGCAGTCGACCCGTGGGTTCCGTCGCCGCAGCCACGCCAAGCCGAGCACCACCGCATAGTCGGCCACCGGGACCACCACAAATCTTAGTTCTTCCCGGTGGCTCCCGATTGTCATCTGGACCGGCTCGGTGTAATACTGAGCTGCCCCCCCCCCCGCCAGCGAGCCGTCTAGCTGGCTGAATGCAATGGGTTCCCGGAGGTGCCTCAGCTGTAGTCCGAGTCCCGAGACCACAGCTGGGTGCATCAAGCAGTGGCTGCAGCCTGAATCCAGCAGCACCCGCAGCTGTGCCTCCCCTCCGGATCTCACCCCCCGAATGTGTATCCTCACCCGGAACGGAGGGCAGTCCTCATCCCCGATTGGGTCCGTGCGCCTCGGTTCCCCTGCTCGCACTGGGACGCCATTCAGTGCGAGCGCGCCTCGTTTCCCGCCGGCTCCGAGTCCTCTCCGGAGGACGCCATCTCCGGGGTCGACCACCCCATCAGTCCTCTTTTGGTCACGGCCGCCATTGCACTCTTCCACGGTCGGTCACCGCCCCTTTTCCCGGTAGGGCGCGGGGGCTTGACTCCGGGCCGTGGTGAGGCTCCTTCCTGCTCCGTCGGGCACTGCGCCGCTCGGTGGCCTCTGCCTTTGCACCGGAAGCACAGGTTCGGGGTTTTGCTTGCCTCTCGCCCCCCGGTGGACTGCCGCCGACTGCTCTGCCTTTCCTCTGGGGGTCTCTCCCTCGGCTGGTCACTCGTCTGGTCCTGTCGCCTTGCACTTTGTTGACTCTGCCGCCACGCTGATTCCGCCGTTCCGGCCAGCCAGATCCAATCTTTCACTGTGGACGGGTCATCCCGCCCCAGTGCCCGCTCCAGGATCTCCGGATTGAGCCCCCTCTTAAAATACTTCACCCTCAGGGAATCTGGCCAGTCCGTGAGCTTCTCTACCAACCTCTGGAACTCCAGGGCGTACTCCGATACCGACTTGTCCCGCTGTCTGAACTGCAGGATGTCCTCCTCAGCCCGCTTGGTGCTCAATGTGTCCTCGAATCTGTCCCGGAGCGCCTGCATGAAGTTCGGGAAACTCCGCAGTTCCTCCGCGTTGGCGTCGTATAGACCGATCACCCAGCTAGCCGCTTGGCCGTCTAACAGCTCGGCCACGTACGATCCTCTATCCTCGTCCCTAGCGAATAGGTGACCACCCCTCTGCATGAAACCCCTGACGTGCGTCAAGAAGTGCGGCAGCTGTTCAGGGTCCCCTGAGAACTTCCCGGTGATGCCTCGAAGTCTCAGGGCGTCCGCCGCCCGTCGGTCCACCGACCGGGGCATCGTGGGTGGTGCCGGCTGGGTTGCCGGGCTGCCACCCCTGTTGCTCGTGCCATCGCTCACCGCCGATGGTCCCGCTCTCTGTAGCAAGGTTTGGAGCATCGCCTCCACGGCGTCTAGGCGCCGCTCGATCGTCTCCTCTAGTCGGGCGAGCTTCTCGTCCCACTCGCGGTTCCGGGCCCCCAAACCCCGGGTCATCATGACACCTGAGCTGTCTGGCCCTTGGTTCACGCACATCGACCACCACTCCATTGGAGGGTCCCCGGCCCTGGCCGCTGTCCCGTCGCTCCCGGGTGGCTCTGACCGTCCCTCCTTGAGTCTGGGTCCCTTGTGCTCCAGCTGACCCACGGATTCCTCGTCGCTGGTCATGCCTGTATTAGAAAGGGAAACGCTCCTCGGTGGCACCGGGTACCGCTAACGGTGAGTCCTGGCTTTATGTAAGGTTTGCCCCGTTCGACAGAGAAACTCCCGTGACATGTGCGGTTCACAAAAGAGGTTTACTCATGCGTAATGTAGCAGTCACAAGCAAAGCCAGGACTGGCTTGGTACAATTGCATCACTCGTTATATTCACCCCTTCCCGCGCTTTTTTCCGCCCCGCGATCGCGTTACCGCTGCGGATTATCGGCCCCCCAATAATCCCTCTTGATTGTCCATGATGGCAGGTTCGGTCAGGGTCCATTGTCCTTGATTGGCAGTCCCCCTCTGGCTTGGGTTGGTCCCCCCCCGTTACGTGCAAGCCCGAGGGTGCTGTGTTGCGCGGCGATCTTGTTTCGCTGTTTGTGGCCCCATTCATTGTTGGCTCACGCCGTTATCAGTGTATAGTTAAAACTTCTGCTGCGGTTTTCCTGTTTGGCTGGGCGCAGGTGGCCCGTTAAGTAGCGGCGCTTTCAGTTCCTCTTTTCCCCGCTAGCTACCGCCGGTGGATTCCGCGTGGTCTGGCTGCAAGCTTCCCTGAAGCCCCGTGCTTCCCTGAAGCCCCGTGCTGACCGAACCTGACACCTTTCAGAACTCTCCTAGCTGAGAAAAATTTTTCAATCTGCTCGCCTGAATTGCATGTTTAAGGTCTCCCCCGATATTTTCAGTGATATTTAGGTTTAGGGACCAAGGTGGCCATTCAATACGCTCCCCCAACACCTTGCTCAAAGCTCTAGTGATAGAAAATTGGCTGTGCTGAAATGAAAGGTTTCTGCCGTTAGTCCCTCACAGCACTCCATCAAGTTTTCACGGAACCATAAAGTTCTGCAGGAGACAGTGGAAAAAAATGGTTCAGACCATTGTCTTGCTGAACTGTCTCTTTTCAGCTTCAGTTCCTTCCCTGGCTTTGGGACTGTTCCTTCTAAGATATGTTGATATTTTGTTGAATCCATTCTTCCTTGTAGCCACACAATGTTTTTCAGGCAATGTTTGTCATAGATGAAATTTCTCACTGGGGGTGTTTAGTTCTCTCTCTTTCTCTCCCCTCTCTCCTTATCTATCACTCTATCTCTCTCTATCAACTATCTATCTGTCTATCTCTCCATCCATCCGTTCACCCATACTTCCCGAGCTTTGCAAGAGTGAATTATCCTCATTTTCAAATGCTCAGACAATTGCTTTGAAGAGCTCATGGTTGCTGAAAACAGACAAAACAATAATTGTAATTTGAGAGGTGGGAAGGAGCAGAGTATTTGCAAAAATTTCCAAAAGCAAGATTAGAAAAGGTCTTAGGAAGATCCTACAGGAAATGTTTGGACCCTGTGGTTTATGGTCAAAGAGGTGTTACAAACTACTGGTTGAAGTCATAGGATCATAGAGTTGGAAGGACCGTAGAGTCTGTCTAGTCCAGCCCCTGCTCAGTGCATCATCCAATGTTTTTCCAGACCCTCCAGCCTTTGCTTCCAGCAGCCTGTTCCACTGCCTGACATCTGGTACAGTCATAGCATTCCTTCTAACTTCTAGCACAAGCTGACGGTTTGATCAGGGTTGGCTCAACTTTTCCATGCAGATAGAATAGAGAATCCCTTGAGGTCTGCTCTGACCTCACAGCTTGACCGATTCATAATTCATCTTTACATATCAAGAATGTACACGTGTGGAAGATCTGGCCGCTTGTGTTTCTGTGGCCTCTTCTCATGCTCACATCTCTGCCATGGACCTCCATCCCCGTCCTGGTGGCCCCCTTTCCTCTCTGGAGCATTGCGCCAAAAATGGGGGAGGGGGGAGGGGGCTGAAAAGGAAAAGGGAGATAGAAATGAAATGTCAAGGGAAGACCCTGCTTGTAGGGGCTCTCGGCGAAAGTGTTTCTCACACCTGGGACCTTTAAGATGTGTGGACTCCAACTCCCTGAATTCCCCAGCCAGCCCTGCTTTATCTTAGCTTGGGAAGCTGAGAGCTGGGATTGCATGACACTGTTTCTCTTCCTTCCACCCGTCCCCTTGTGCACTGCAGCCTCTCCAGCCCAGCATCTGTGGCTACTACCTCACGCAGTTCTCCTTCTACTGCTCCTTGGTCATCATGCTGCCTTTTCAAGTGAAACGGACGGTGAGTGGTCTCTGGCGGAAGAGATCGGTCCGGCTGGTCAGGAAGCCCCATTCGGATCCAGGAGGGAACACGGTTCCTCCTTTTGGCCCACAACCAGCATTTGTGCCTTTCAGTCGATTTAAGTGGCTGCCCATCTCACTAAGGAGACTCTGGGCGGCTAATTTTAAAACTGCAGAATCAATCAAATGAAGAGAAAAAGTGAAAAACAAGGGCACTAATTTGGTGTATCTGCAGATGCAAAACATTCCACGCTAAACCCCTTCCCCATAATGGGGGTGTCTGGCCCCCACGAGCAGCCGCAAAATCCATCAGTTGAATCCTCTCACTGCAGGACCTTCGTGAGCAAATTGTCCACCATGCAGCCACCGTCTTCCTCATCAGCTTCTCATACTGCACCAATTACATCCGTATCGGTTCGGTTGTCATGATTCTACACGATATTTCGGAATGTCTCCTACAAGTAAGTTAATGCTCAGGGACACTCTTCCCCAAGAAGGAAGAACAGATTATTCTCCTTCCTCTCTTTCTGAAAAATACTACTTCATTTTCCTTTGGAAAGAGGAAATAAATCTAGAAAGGAATTTATACCAGCCTTCCTGCAGCTCTCCAGGTGTGTTGGGACAGGCTAAATTATGGGTGCCGTAGTCCCAATTTGAAAGGCTTGTTTGAAGGAAGAGAAACAAATGCCTAAACAATTCAGAGATAGCATCAGCGTGCAAAGCGATTCAAGCTGGAATTGTTTCATATTTCAGATGCCCAGTTTTCAGTCTGAAACAATGACTTTGCACTTGTTCTCCATTCAGCACCGGAGGTTTGGAACAGGTTTGAGCTGCTGGAGACTAAGACAGGCTTGTAAGCTAACCTATGGCCATGTTTCTCTTGGGCATTTACATATTCCCCAAACTACAATTCCCAGCATCCTTCGTGGGAGAGAGAAGATGGGCGCTGCAGTTTAAATGTAGAGAAACCTGAACCCGAATCCTGAAAGTCAAGTCCTTTCACAATAGGAACCTCAGCCGCTCAACAATTTCTGCTTCTTTCTTTCTCTTTTTCCCCAGTTCGCGAAGACGTTTAACTACCTGAAGTGGCAGAAGACTTGCAACACCCTCTTTTTCATATTCACAGCATTATACCTCTTCAACTGCCTGGTGATTTTTCCATTCAAGTACGTTTCGGGAATGCATGCAGAAAGGGGGGCGGGGTTTGATGGCACAGTTGCAGCGCCATCTTGACTTTTTTGACACCCCCACACACCTTGGGACACCTCAGCTTGTCATTGCTCTCTACAAGTAGCAGTTTGAACCTCCATGTAGCCCATCAAACCACCAGAAGTGGGAGGTGACATCAAGGCCAGGAAAACTCCTCAGGTTGCAGGAGTAGCAGTGATAATTTTCGGGAAATAAAAAGTCGGTGGTTGAGGGAGGGAGGGGGACTGAGGGACTAAACGGCCACAGAATGTCTCGTTTTGCAACTGCCTTGTTTCGCCACCATTCGCAGTTACGGTGGTGATGAAAAAGTCACTTTGCCACCTGTCCTTACATTGATGACCTTCGCCGGTCTGTAAAGCGAAGGAAAGTTGAAGGAAGATCTTAAGCGCATAGGCGGTTTCACTTAGCGACTTCTTTGCTTACCGACCCAGTTGCCGGTCCCAATTCTGGCTCCTAAAGGAGGACAATCTGTGCTCGTTTGGTGTGAATGAAGTGGACGGATATGGCCAATGAGTCATCTGGAGCTCTAACCTGCAGCAAAGCGATGCTTTATTTTAAGTGCCCCGTGTTTCCCAAATCTCTCTGTGCTTACACAATTTTCCCCAGAGTACAATGTGAGGCAGAGGCAAAGGTCCCTGCTGCATATAGCTTACAGCCTAAACCTCGTTCCGCCGTATTTATTAACGGTAACGACCAGCCTGGGCCCTCAACTGCAGCAGAGGTTGGGATACAGGACTTCTTAAGTTAGGGCTGTCAGCGCTGGAAACGCCTGTATCTGCATCTGAGCAGCAGAAGGAGGCGAAAAAGAAAACAGACCAGAATCTGCACCTTTCCTGCCTCTTAGTGGCTGTGCAGATGTGCGCAGTCCCGATCGGGTAGCCCTGATTTAAGGAATGCCAGAAGCCTTGAGAAGCCATTGGACCAGGCAGAGCATCTATTATTCTCCGTTATTTCAACAACAATGTTGACTGAAGCCATTGAGATCATTAGTTCTCATTTTTGAAGCCCTAATACATACCGCCCTGCCAGAATTCCTGACCCGATTGATTATCCCAGCCTTAAACAGTGCTGAGAAGCAATACAAGCGTAACCCTTTTCCTCCTCCTTTTTGCACCCCCAAAGGATTTTCTACAACACGTGTTACTATTTCACGGAGCTCTTCCAGCCTTTTTTCGGCTACTACTTCTTCAACGCGCTTCTGATAGTCCTGTACCTCCTTGATCTCTTCTGGTTGTCCTTGGTCATTCGCATGGTTTATAGGTTCCTGATGCATGGCAAGGTAAGGGCAGAAATCGGGCACTTGGGAAGGGGGGAGACCAGAAATTGCTTTCCTTTTACCCTGCTGCACTTTCAGTTCCTCTCCGCTGTCGCGCTGGATGCCCGATTCTTTGGTTCTGCAGATCCTCGCTCTGCCCGGCCTCACGTGCCTCTCCTCCTTGTCACCTCTCATTTCTCCCAGTCTGAACTGTAGACTGTAAGCTCTGCGGGGCAGAGATTTGCTCTGCTCTGCTCTGCAAATTGCCCGCTGCCCAGATGCTGATCATGCAGTCAGTTAAGAGGGGGGATGGGAGAGGGAAATTCAGTGGGGGGTTCCTGTGCTGTCGATCATCCGTCCTGATGCTTGTGCAAGGCTGGTGATGCTTGTGCAAGGCTGTTGTTCAGTGTACCTGGGGCTGTCCAAGGATGGCACCTTTCAGCGCGGATGGCCCTCCCGGCCAGGACAGGCATCTGTTTGGCTGCCCCATGAGCTTGGGAAGAGCCAGGTCAGCTCCCCCACCCCTCCCACCCCCGTTTGGGCCCTGAGGAAGCAACAGGAGGCTGGATACCCCTATCACTGTCCCTGCGAGATGTCTGAGAAGGCCACACGTGGCAGCACCCACCCACATGTGAGTGGTGTCGGAAAGGAGGCAACATTCTGCCAAACGTTTTCCACAACCTGCTTGACCTGCATTGCTGAATCAAATAATTTCTTCTTGTCTTCACAAGACATGGAATTGTGAACTAACCCAATTTTGCCATCAAAACACAATGAGAAATAAAGCTGACCACAAGTGACATTAATTCAGCCCAGCACTCTGTGGGAATACCGCAATGAAGTTCGTAGCTGGCCTGGCTTGGCATGTGGGGTGAAGAGAACCTATCCTAGCGCTCTTTCTATTGCCAGCAGCCAGGCAGGAGTGTTGTGCTTGTAAGGTCCCAACAGCACCATGTACACATAAAAGGTGAGCTCGGTGGGTGTGGAAGGACTGGAAACTCTGCAGAGATGCAAAATACCTTCAGGAAATAACTAAAGGGAGGGATCCTCTGCTCCCCCACGACACCCAAGCAAGCACACTAAAACTGCTAAGAAACAGAATGGAGTCGCTGAAAAGGTGGACTGAACCGCTCCATGCTGCAGCATCTCAGTTGCAGGTCCCTCTTGCAATTTTCTAAGGAGTGCCACCATCTTTGTTTTCATCATACCAAATGGGTCCAAAAATGTACAATCCAGAGACCAGCTGAGGTCCAGCAGGATCCCTACTGTGTCCCTCAGCCCCAGAGCCTCAGGAGAGGGGGATGACCATGGTGGCATTTTTGAGGGTTTGGAGAGATGCCAGAGGTGAAATGGATGTCTTAGCCTTGCAGGTTGTTAAAGCCCCCATGCCCCCTTAAACTTGTGAACCCCTCGCCCCAAAGAGCCCTGGGCTTGCCTGCAAGCCACGCAACGCCTGGTGTGGCCCTCGGGTTGTACAAAAGTCACGCATCCCCAATGGAAGAGGCCAGTTCTGTGTCCCCCAAAGGTTTCCGCCCTCCAACGGACTCCAGCCGAGCAGGACCGAAGGGCGGCCACAGCTCTGTTTCTCTCTTGCAGCTGGAAAAGGATGTGCGGAGCGACTCAGAGGGCAGCGAGGATGAGGAAGAGGAAGAGGTGGACCAGAAGGCAGAGCAGAAAAACAGCAGTGTCGATCCCCAGCCCAACCCCCACCTGCCCTTCATCACCAAGCGAGCGCAGTTGGAACTGAACAGGGGGGCCCCTCCAGCAGCCACACCAAAGCCAGCCAGCCCCAGCCAGCTGAGCCCGTAATCACTGCTCCCTCCTGCCTTTCCCTTTAATGGTATGTGGGAATGACTTTGTGAGGTGGTGGTGGTGGTGGTGGTGTTGGGGTCGATGCTGGCTGGGGAATCATCAAAGAAGGGGGCATAGCGCAGAGCTGCATAACGGGCAGAGAAAGAAAGGAACCTCCCTCACTTATCAGGCTGTAAAAGAGATGGCGGGAGAATTGTACTTTCAGACTTGCAAGATTCTGTCAATGTAGCCTTACAATAAAATAGAATTAGCTGATCTGGTCGTGGTTCCTGTCTGGTCTACCTGGGAAGGCTGACGTTCCCTCTGCTTGCCTGAGCTCCTCCTAGGCCTAGAAGGGCATTGCTCAAGCCTCCCGGCCAAAGCTGTGTGCTTGGTTCAGTCACTCTTGCCTGATCTTCCGATGGCTGCGAGAGCAGCAGCGAGAAGATGCAAAGCCTCTCCAGATGATCGGCAGGATCTCTGGAGTGGTCCTCTTGGGTGGCTTGAAAGCTGTAGAATCCTAGCTCAGAACCCTTATGGGTGGGGTGAGTGAGGAAGATGTGGGTAGCCCAGTCCCAAGAGGGAGATAATGGTCACCCGAGTGATGGTGGAGTCTCCCGAGAGCCAGGGCCATGAGTTGGGCAGGGCAGCAAAGGCAGGGAGAAGGTCTGCATGGGGCGTTGGCATCTTGGATCATAGGCGAAGGCCCAAAGCCCCTTGTGTTTGGGGGATGTGGGCAGCAGGAGAAGAAGGCAAGGGGAGAAGGTGGCGGTTTGGAGGCATCTCTGAGAAGGACTACTGGAGCAGAGGCAGGTGGCTGTGGGCTTCCTCACCTGACTTGGGCCTGGAGGAGGCATCTGAACTTGGTTCTACCACGTGGGCCAGGCCACCTCCTCTCCAGGGGAGACGGACCCAATGAATCAAGATGGTATTTATTTATTTATTTATTTATTTATTTATTTATTTATTTATTTATTTATTTATTTATGGAGACCTGGGATGTAACGGTCACCTTCTTCTCCTGTAGCTGGAGCTGAGAATAACCTTTTTGTGTTGTTTTTTATAATTTAATTTTTTCAAAAGAAGCATAAAACACTAACCAAATTAAGATAAAAATAAAAAATAAGAAAAAGAAAATATTGAAAAAATTGAAAAAAGAAAAAACAGTAAAAGGCAAAAGTGCAGAAAAGAAAAAAAAATCACAAAAGAATTGACTTCTGACCCCCTCCACAAGGGATATAAGTAACAATATGGATCAAACTCTTGCTCTAATTTGCTACATAATTGCCATTATTTCGATTAATCCATTTTATTTCTAATAATCAAACCTATACAACATAATTTAATTTTTGTTTATCCCACAAAAAGTTTTTAAAAAATCAATCCAATTAACAGTAAAATTACCCAATGTCTTATCTCAGATCAAAACTATTAATTTCTCCATCTCGGCCAAGTCCTTCAAACTCACAAACCATTATTTCACTATAGATAATATCTTTTGTTTCCACCTCTATGCATTTAAAAACCTTGCTGCTCTCATATATAAAAAAAAAATTATAAATAATGTCATAGCCTTCCACCTTTATACATATCAAAACCTTACTACTATTGTCACGTCTAAGAACAAAAATTGCATAGATTTAATAACAAATATATCTTATCCTTAGTGAACTTTATACCAAAATCCTTAAAACATTGTCACTCAGCTCTGGTCATAAAAACAAATTCCATTAATAACTACTGAGAGCCTCAACATATTTGTCCAATAAATTCACTTTGTAAACCTTTGGTTTACTTTTAAAAAGCTTAAACTTCAGTCCTTTCTTTTAATGTCCCACCAGCTGGTTCCCCATCACCTGCTTGTCTTCTCCCAGAAGCATCTCCAATATTTTCTCTTCATCTCTTCCCAGGAACGGATGCAATACATTACATTTGCAAATCCAAAATAAAAAATCTTTCCAGATCACTCTTCTCCATTATTTGAATGTCCTCTTTGAACATTGTAACATCAATTGATTCCATTGGTGATTCCATTCTAACATCTTTTTCCATATCACCTTTTGGCCCTCTTAAGTCCATATTTAAACCCACAACTTCTTTATTCAGATCACCTTCATAATCCAACGTTTTTTTGAGCTCTAATTCCACATTTGGTTCAGTCTCCACCTTTCTTCCAAATTTAATCAACTTATCCACTTTTTCCTCTATCTTTTTCCAAGGGACTTAAATCCAGCTCCTACTGGAGCTAGACTTATTTTAGGAGGAGGTTATTTTATCTTCTAGCGGCTGCTGCAAGGGGCCTCTTTTAGCCATTTCTTCTTCTTCTTCTTTCCATTTAGACCACTAAAATGTATAGCCAGATATAGCTAATTGCAAGCGAAAGTGAACTGCAGTTCACCACGTCTGGTGCCTTTCAAGCTGAAATTGCAGGCGTGTGTGCTCACTTCAAAGGGATCACACAGGAATCAAGCTACAGTCTAGCTCAGTTTCTAAAGCCCCACCAATCAGCAGACAGAACTGAACAAACAAGAAACTTCCCCGGAGAAAAGACAAACCTGGTTGCTGCAGATGGAGTTTCATGAAAAAACAAACTTTTAACAAATAAATCTTCCTTTTCCACTACCCGTAAATTTTAAGTCTCTTTTGAATTACACTTTTCCTCCAGCCTTTTGCGAATTAATCAGCTCGATTTAAAACTCCATTTCTTCATTTAAGAATATAGTCCCAAAAATAAGGATAAGCCCCAAGAGATTTACTTATCTGTTGCGAAGGAAAGTCCGTCTGAAGCTCAAAAGGTTAGGAACCAAAGTCTTTAAGAAATGACAGTTGGTCAGCTCTAGTGTCCATTAAGGCTGCACCGCAGTGGCGAACAGAGACGGTTCCCTTTGCCTCCCAGCTGCTCGACAAGAGCTATTTGCAGAGGCTTCAGCCTCCGCGATTAGCTTTCAAGGAACAGCTGTCAGGAAACCAAATGGGTCGATTTCCTCCTTTATCCGGAGCATATTGGACGGCCGGCAATCCCGCTGCAGTGACATCTCTCCCTGTCATGGAGAGGTGTTTAAGCTGCCATGTTCCCACTGGAAGTCGAGAATAAACTCTTTTTGGACAAATGAAAGGGCTTCCCTTGCTCAGTTTCTTAACTCATTCTGCACTACTTTCCCCAAAGTGCAAAACAAACCTGAATGCCCTGTCATCCCAGTCGTAGCCTAGGATTGTGGGAAAGGTAGTCTTCTCCTCAAGGAGGCTCTCTTAATGATGTCACCAGGCTAAATCCTGCAAGCTGTCCTAAGCAGCAGCTTTGCAAAGATTTAGCTTCAGCACCCAATTTCATAAGGCATTCTTGGGATGAAGGAGAAATGAATTCAGTCTGCATTTTCAAGGGATGAAACTAATTTGCATTTCCCAAAATGAACGTCAACAGCAGTTTCACCACAGAGTTTGCAGGTCTCCAAATTCTATGCTGTAGTTGACCATTAAAAAAACAAAACAAAAATATTTATTTATTTATTTATTTATTTATTTATTTATTTATTTATTTATATTTCAAATTTGTCACCATCCATCTCACTACAGAGTGACTCTGACTGGTTTACAGTAAAAGCAGAATAGATATTCATTACAATAAAATAAATATTAATCAATTAATTAGAATACACTATAACAAGATTCCTTTATAATACTTCCAAGAGGGTGATGTTAATTACGTATTGATAAACTTGGGGAGCGTCTTCAAGGTGCCAGAAGCCCCCAGGGTTGGTTTTCTTTTCTCGCCCCACGCAAGTTGGCAGAGCCAGGTCTTCAATTCCTCCTGGAAAATTGGGAGGGTAGGGGCCCGCCTCACCTCTGGGGGGAGGGTATTCCATAGGGCAGAGAAGGCTCTCCTCCTGGGACCCGCCAGTCGACATTCTCTCACCGATGGGATCCGAAACATGCCGTCTCTGCCAGACCCGGTGGGATGGGTCGATGTAATGGGGGCGAGACGGTCTCTCAGGTACCTGGAAGCAAACTGGCACCCAATGCAGCTCCCACAGCAGAGGTGTTACATGTGACATCCTTGGGGCACCCAAAATTCCCCATGTGGCCACATTTTGAACCAGCTGTAGCTTCCGGATACTCTTCAAGGGTAGCCCCATGTAGACTGCGTTGCAATAGTCTAAATGAGAGATGACCAGCGTGTGAGTGACAGACCGGAGGGCCTCCGGATCCAGGAAGGGGCATAACTGGCGCACAACATGAAGTTGAACAAAGGCCCTCCTGGCCACGACTGCCACCTGCTCCTCGAGCAGGAGTCGTGAGTCCAGGAAGACCCCCAGATTACACACCGGGTCTGTCTGGGGAGTGCAACCCCATCGAGAACCAAAGATGTAAACCCCCAGATACAGAGGAGCCTCCAATCCACAGCCACTCCATCTTGCCAGCGTTCAGCTGAAGCCCATTGTTCCCCATCCAGACCTCCACAGCCTCCAGGCACCGCAAAAGGGTAGTCACAGCATCCCTCAGATCACCCGGGATGGAGATGTATATCCGGGTATCATCTGCATATCGACGATACCTCATCCCATGGTGGCGGATGATCTCACCCAGTGGTTTCACGTAGATGTTCTCTTCACGTAGTGGAGAGAGTACTGAACCCTGTGGTGCCCCACAACAGAAGGGCCGTGGGCTGGATCAACGCTGATTGGGACCGTCCTTGGAGGAAGGAGGTGAACCGGCACAAAACTCCCAAAGTCGGCCCAACAGGATATCATGGTTGATGGTATCGAAAGCTGCTGAGAGGTGAAGAAGAGCAAGGATGGACGCACTACCCCCATATCTGGGCCTGAAACCTGTCCAGATAATCCGTTTCCTCCAGGATCCTCTGGAGCTGCAACGCCACTACCTTCTCAACCACGTTCCCTAGAAAGGGGAGGTGGGAGACTGGACAAAAAGTGTCTAATATGGTGGGATCCAGCGATGGTTTCTTGAGGAGGAAAGATGGCTGGAAGCACCCCCTCCCTCAAGGATGAATTCGCCATCGCCTGGACCCACCCACACGTCACCTCCCAAGCGGCCTTGACCAGCCAGGAGGGCATGGGCGTAGTTGACAAGTGGTGGTACTGACAGTCCAGAGGACCTGTCCACTTCCTCGGGTCCAAATGTTCAAACTGTTCCCAGATAACAGGGTAAGTCCGTACCCTGGGCATCTCCATAGGCCATGCCACACGCTTGGTATCCAACTGGGAATGGATCTGAGCAATTTTATCCTCCAGATGCCCAGAAAACTCCTCTGTGCGGCCACTGGGCCCTCCTTTCCCAAGAGGGATCGGGTGATCTGAAACAGGGCCGTCGGGCGGCATTCTGCAGATGCAATAAGAGTGGAGAGATAATGACGTTTCATCACTCTTACCACCACAAGGTAGGCCTTAATAGCGGCTCTAGTCTGTGTTTGGTCGGGTTCGGTCCTTGTTTTCCTCCAGAGGTGCTCTAGATGCCTCTTAATCCTTTTCAAGACCCTCAACTCCTCCGTAAACCCAACTTCAGGAACAAGGTCTCACAACCGGCCACTTGTGGAGCAGTGCCCCTGAAGGCTCCTGGATGACAACTGCTACCCCTCCTCCCCCGCCCTGGGGTCTTGGCTGGTGCCACACTATGAACCTGGCTGGGCACATTTCCGAAAGGGGACCCCCACCTCAGGGCCCAGCCAGGTCTCACTGATGCATGCCAGGTCGGCCCGCTCCTCAGTGATCAAATCACATATAAGGGGGGCCTTGTTGTTGACTGCCCTGGCGTTAAGCAGCAGCAGCCGAAAGCCAGGGCCGCGGTGGGTCTGCTGCCCAGGGCCTGGATCTGAGTCCAGAGGGCCGGAAGATGCCACCAGTAATAAACACTGCGGGCGTCTCCCCTGAGAGCAGCCCGCCCTCTGACTCCTGCCATAACACCTATGACTGGCCCTAAATCCTCCAGGGCCTCCGATTCTCCCCAGTCTCGGACCTCCAGCTTCCCTAATTAGGGAATTAGGGAATCCCATCCAAACATACACTAACAAGCACTCAATCAATCGGGGTGGTTGTGTGCTCCCCGGCACTCCAACTCCTGCTCTCGGCACCGTAGGAGCCTTATCCCTCACCTTTACGCACTATGCCCTACGCACTGGCTTCCCTCACTGGTCAGTAGAGGGCAACACTCACCCACACATTCACACATCCACCGACGGATTGCCTCCCTGCCTGTCAGCCTAGGGAGGGAGGCCCAACTAACATCCACTGAAGGGACCCCAGCACTGTGCCTGGAATCGAACCCGTCGGCTTCCTAGTCGTTCGGGTGCCCTCAGGGGCCAAAGCCGCTGTTCGGGTGCCAGATTGCAAACCAGCTGTTAGGCCAATTTCCAGGCCTCGGGCCTTCGCCATCAGTCCCACTCAAACTGCTCCAGCCACCACTCCAGCTACAACTTGGGTCACCGGTAGTGCTCCAGTGCCAATCCAGCTGATTTTGGGGCCTGCGAAGAGGTCCAGCCTCAAGCTCAACTGACTTCTAGGCTGCCGTGGCCCAGACCTCTCGTCGGACTGTGCACTCACCGCATCGGCCGGCACAATTGCGGAGCTCTGCCCGGCCCCTGCCGAGCTCCGCCAACCTCTGGGCGTATGGGACCGAAGCATCAAGCACCCCCAAAGATCCCAGACTGGAGCAAAAAGTTCCTCCCTATAGCCAAGCGCTCTCCTTGAGCTCTTGCCGCTCCCCCCTTGCTGCTCCCCGTCTGACTCAACCACGGGGCTCTGCCCAGCCACACCGGTCCCGCCAAATTTTCCCAGGTACACAGGGCACGCCCAAAGTCTGCAGTTTGGTGTCCAAGCTTCAGGGCGCACAGGTAAGCTCTCAGGGCATTCGGGCATTCAGGTGAAGATCATAAAACCCGTAAAAGTATTCTTTTTGCCTAGATTAGTGCAGCGGCCCCTTCGTGGATCACTGCCTTGTCGTGGCGAAGGGGCTTGCGTGACTCAGTGGACAATATGTGGTCCACTGGAGAAGGGAATGGCAACCCACTCCAGGATCCTTGCCAAGAAAACCCCATGGACGATGTCAAAAGGCTAAAAGATATGACGCCGGAAGACGAGCCCCTCAGGTCGGAAGGTGCCCAACATGCTCCTGGGGAAGAGCGGAGGGCAATTCCGAGTAGCTCCAGAAAGAGTGAAGCGGCTGGGCCAAAGCCGAAAGGACACTCAGTCGTGGATGCATCTGGAAGCGAAAAGAAGGTCCGATGCTGCAAAGAACAATATTGCATAGGAACCTGGAATGTAAGATCTATGAACCAAGGCAAGCTGGATGTGGTCAGACATGAGATGACAAGACTGAACATCAACATCTTGGGAATCAGCGAACTGAAATGGACGGGAATGGGTGAATTTAATTCGGGTGACCATTATATCTACTACTGTGGGCACGAAACCCTTAGAAGAAATGGAGTTGCACTCATAGTCAATAAGAGAGTGGCAAAGGCAGTAACGGGGGCAGTAACCTCAAAAACGACAGAATGATCTCAGTGCGAATCCACGGCAAACCATTCAGTATCACAGCCATCCAAGTCTATGCCCCAACCAGTGATGCCGAAGAAGCTGATGTTGACCGGTTCTATGAAGACCTACAACACCTTCTAGAACTAGCACCAAAAAAAGATGTCCTTTTCATCACAGGGGATTGGAATACTAAAGTAGGAAGTCAAGGAGTAACCAGAATAACGGGCAAGTTTGGCCTTGGAGTACAAAATGAAGCAGGGCAAAGGCTAATAGAGTTCTGTCAAGAGAACAAGCTGGTCACAGCAAACACTCTTTTCCAACAGCACAAGAGATGACTCTACACATGGAAATCACCAGATGGTCAGTACCGAAACCAGATTGATTATATACTTTGCAGCCAAAGATGGAGAAGCTCTATACAGGCAGCAAAAACAAGACCAGGAGCTGACTGTGGCTCAGATCATGAGCTTCTTACTGCAAAATTTAGGCTTAAATTGAAGAACGTAGGGAAAACCACTAGACCACTCAGGTATGGTGACTTAGGTCATATTCCTTGTGAGGACACAGTGAAGGTGATGAATAGATTTAGAGGATTAGATTTGGTAGACAGAGTGCCTGAAGAACGAGGGACGGAGGTCTGTAACATTGTACAGGAGGCAGCAACTAAAACCATCCCAAAGAAAAGGAAATGCAAGAAAGCAAAATGGCTGTCTGAGGAGGCTTTACAAATAGCTGTGGAAAGAAGGAATGCGAAAAGCAAGGGTGAAAGAGGAAGATATCAGCAACTGAATGCAGATTTCCAGAGAATAGCAAGGAGAGATAAGAAGGCCTTCTTAAATGAACAATGCAAAGAAATCGAGGAAAACAATAGAATGGGGAAGACTAGAGATCTCTTCAAGAAAATTGGAGATATCAAAGGAACGTTTAGTGCAAAGATGGGCACGATAAAGGACAAAAAAGGCAGGGACCTAACAGAAGCAGAAGAGATTAAGAAGAGGTGGCAAGAATACACAGAAGAACTCTACAAGAAAGATCTTAATGTCCCTGATGTCCACGCTGGTGTGATCACTGACCTTGGGCCGGACATCCTAGAGAGTAAAGTCAAGTGGGCCTTAGGAAGCATTACAAACAACAAAGCTAGTGGAGATGACAGTATTCCTGCTGAGTTATTTAAAATGCTAAAAGATGATGCTGTTAAAGGGCTGCACTCAGTATGCCAGCAAGTTTGGAAAATGCAACAATGGCCATGGGATTGGAAAAGGTCAGTTTATATTCCAATTCCAAAGAAGGGCAGTGCCAAAGAATGCTCAAACTATTGCACAATTGCGCTCATTTCACATGCTAGCAAGGTTATGCTCAGAATCCTACAAGCCAGGCTTTAGCAGTATCTGAACTGAGAACTACCGGATGTACAAGCTGGGTTTCGAAGAGGCAGAGGAACTAGAGATCAAATTGCCAACATTCGCTGGATCATGGAGAAAGCACGAGAGTTCCAGAATGGGAGCAGGGGGGCAGGCCATCTTCGGGGAAGACGCCCTTGGTGTGTGTTACCGGTGGCTTGTTCTGGCCTTCCTTGCTCATTCCCAGGTCCTGGCCAGCAGGTTCACAGGGGCCCTGGCCTCCGGCTGCTGCTGCTTAATGCCAGGTCAGTTAAAAACAAGGCCCCAATCATAGGTGACTTGATCACTGAAGAGGGGGCAGACGTGGCATGTATCACCAAGACCTGGTTGGGGCCTGGGGGGGGTGCCCCTCTCGGAAATGTGCTGGGTTTACGGTGTGGCAGCAGGCAAGATACCAGGGCAGGGGAGGAGGTGTCAGGATCCACGCAAGCCAGAACCTTCATTTGTTTTTTATTGCTTTTACTTTTATTGCTAAGTATATATCAAAGGGTGAATAGTGGTATGGTGGGAATGTTATTTTGAACCGCTTGCTTGACCTGCCATAAACAGGGGGGAGAGGAGGCCAGGTGCCGTTATCTCTATCTTGAAACAGACATCCAAGGCCAGGAGGTGTGATTACCAAGGCAAGGCATGAAGAATTTCAAGCGGGAAAGAAAAGCTAGAAGGGGGGGAATTTGGGCTTAAAAGGACAAGGGTTTGCTTTGTAGAATTAGGCTCAACAAACTATGATGCTGTATGCTTCTCCTGAATAAAGAAATCTCTGATGGAACTCTTTGGACTCTAGAGGATTTACTGAAATTTGGGATTGAGTGTGCAGACTCTGACATTTTGTTGAGTCTCACCCCATTTTACAAGGGATTTACCGGGGAACCAAGCACCGTGGAAAACCCCCTCGAAAAACCTACCACGGCTGCGGAGATGGAGGAGGAGTGCCCCGTGGCCGGGGCAGTAGGGGGATCCGAGGAGGAAGAAACCCTAACAGGTACCTACCCTACCCTCCCGCCGCCGCAGAAACCTGACCGGCGCAAAACGAAGTTGTGGAGCATGGAAGAGCTGGCTGGGGAAATGTCATTCCTAGACATGGCCCCTGAGAAACATTGGGCCCTTATGACATGGAGACACCTCCTTGAAGGGGGATCACATCCTTTTGAGGTGTGGACGGACCACAAAAATTTAGAGGCCCTTACCACTCCGAGAAAGTTATCTCCCAAACAAGTACGCTGGGCCCAATTTTTCAGCCGGTTCAAGTTCACTTTAAAATTCATCCCTGGAGGGAAAAACTTTTTAGCCGATGCATTATCAAGGCTACCTCAGCATAACAGCCAAAGAGAACAGGTAGTGGCTCCGGTAATCCCTAAAGCACCACCTCAAGCAGAACCTGGCTCGGTAGCCCTGACCAGAACCCAAGCAAAACTACAAAGACAGAAACCTACCAATGAACTACTCCAAAAAATAAACGCTGCCTTAGATTCTGATGAATGGTTCCAGAATAATAAAAATACCCTAACCCATGAACACCAAGCTTGGTGGATGGCAGACAAACTGTATGTTCCACTTTCACTTCGTAAACAAATCCTAGAAAAGGGACATGATGATAAAACCTCGGGGCATTTTGGATTTATAAAAACCTTACATTTATTACGTAGACAATTTTGGTGGCCAACCATGAGAAAAGACATTTCTGAATATGTTTCTACATGTCCTGTATGTGCAATGTCAAAGAAAAGAGGAGGAAAAGTTTTGGGCCTTCTACAATCAGTGGCATCTCCAAAAAAACCTTGGGAAGAAGTTTCTATGGACTTTATTGTGGATTTACCTGTGAGCAATCACAACACAGCAATTTGGGTTGTAATTGATCTGTTTTCTAAACAAGCGCATTTTATTCCTTGCACATCAATTCCGAATGCTAAAAAATTAGCTAAATTGTTCATTGCACACGTCTACCGCCTCCATGGCGTCCCCAAGAGGGTGATTTCAGATCGCGGGCCACAGTTCACCTCCAAATTTTGGAGGGAATTTCTTACATTAATTGGATCTACTCAAGCTTTTTTTTTTTTTTTAATATTTTTTTATTTTTACAACAAACACAAAACATACATGGACAAACAAAACCATAGAAAGGCATAAAAAAAAGAGCATCTTCCATTTTATAGCGTGTGTCAACCAGTTACCAACTCGTTGGTGCCCCTTTCATAATCTTAAATTCTCATATCATCTATTCAAAATATACTTGTATACTTATCAATTAACAATTATTAATCATTCATAGCTAATCTATAAAATCATTTATTACAAGAAATTTTAACTTTCAATAGGATTAGTAATACATTTTCATCTATCGATTATATGTGTATATATATAATAATTAATATCAAATTTCTATTATAAAGTTTCCTAATCCATTACATTACTATATTTTCTCATCCAATCATTAATAAAAACAAGTTACTTATCTTCTTATTCTAATTTCAAATCTCAGTTTAACTCATCTCTGCACATTTCATAATTTTCAATAACTTCCTCCTGCATAAGTAATTTTTAATTTTTCCAATTCTTAAAAGTTACAGTTCTAACCAGTATCAGTTACAATATCAGTTACAGTTCTAACCGGGTTACAGTTCTAACCAGATTCTTCACTACATATTTCAACAAAAATATCTCTAGTTTAAAATCTATATGTTACTATATTCAACCATATGTAAATGTCTAATCTCTTAAAACATTTAGAATCAAATACAATTTTTAACTATATATCTCAGATTTATACTTTATTCCAGCGCTTGCATAATTTTGAGTTCACCCTTTTCATTCAATATCCCAAAATATCTAGCTGTTTATTCCTTTTTCTATATTATTGGATAAGAGAAAGCAATAATAAATGTCCTTTCAAACATTCTGCTTTTTGAAGCTTCTGTCAGTTCCATCATTGTTGTATTCCCCTCGTTTTTTCTTTAAACATCTGAAGTAGTTTCTTTCAATATTGTTTTACTTCTTCTTTTTGTGCATTCTTTTAGTACGATTTTCCATTATAATCTTGTATAATCTTTTTCTCACCCTCAGTGCCAAGAACAGGTCTGTCCCTCTTCATTTATCAGTTGATTAACCCTTTTAATTCTCAATTTATAAGCCTCACAATAATTCTGTTTAATGTTTCTGATTTCTTGTACTATTTCTTCCTTTTCCATTGATCCCGTTTTATGTTTAATTAAGTCCATTTTAGCTTTAGTATCTTTTTTCTTTTTTTTTTTTGCGGGAATTTCTGCAGCTCTTCTTCCAGTTTTTTATAGTCATCCTCAATAGTTTAAAGATCTTTTTCTGCATTGTGTTTCTCGTATAGTTTATTATCTTGATAAACCTTCATTGAGTCAAAGGATTCTTTATCTTTGTTCTTGCCAAAAATAAAAAAAAAATAAAAAAAACAAGAGGAGAAAAAAAAAAAGAAGAGGAGGGAAAAGACTAAGTCTCTTTAAAAAAAATCCAACTGAGGGGGGAATGGAGAGCAAAGCAGAGCTTCTAGCAGAAAGAAGAGCTACTGCCACTAATCAGGGCTCTTGTGACTAGCTCAAACTTTCCATCTTGATATTTTCAAAATTGCTTTCAACTCCACTTTCTTGTTTATAGTTACGGATGGCACCTGTATAAACATGCACATCCCACTATCTTTTTAGAAAGCACAGGGTCCTTGAGCATGCGTCACAATAGAAGAAAAAAAGCACTATGTTGAGCCTCTAGATGGTAGTGTAACTTTCTTTCATTTACTTTCTCTTAACTCCACTTTCCCCATTTCAAAATCAAAAAGTATAAATTTCTTACAACAATAAAGAAATCTTAGTCAAAAAAAAGGCTTAAGATAAAGAGTTATTGAGTATTAAAAAGAAAAAGCCAATCCAGTTAAAAATATATTTTTTTAAGAAAAAAACATCTTGCCAATTCCACTAAAAAGGGAAAGTTGAAAAGAAAAAAAAATTTCCCCCCTTTTTTTATAAGGCTCGATCTCGCCGCTTAATCCACTTTTCTTCACTTTTAAAAATCTCTTTAAGTTACTTAAGGTGTTCTCTAAGAATAGTTAAATAGTAAGAGTCCATCTCACCCAGTTGACACCCTTCTCTTCCTTCTTCCTTTGGAGCTGCCCCGGCTTTCGCAGCCATTTTGGCTGGCTCTCCTCCGCCGGCTTCAAGAGCTTCTCCCCGGATCAATCTGGGACTTGCGGCGTCCCTGAGATCCGCGGGACGCGCCCTTTGCGATCGCCATCTCTACGGGACGGCTTAGGTCCATCGGGACCATCCGGGGGAGGAGATATCGGCTGCCATCCTGGGAGCCCAGGATCGCCCGCCGTATCGCCGCGACGCCAGCTCCGCCCTCCGGATCTACTCAAGCTTTGAGTTCCAGTTTTCATCCAGAAATGGACGGATCTACAGAGAAAATTAACTCTTTATTGGAACAATATTTAAGATGTTTCACTAATCATCAACAAGATGATTGGTCTGAACTTCTCCCTTTCGATGAGGTGGCTTATAGCAACACAGTGCACCAAAGTACCGGGTTCACACCCTATAAAATAGCTTCTGGGCAAGACAGAACCATGCAAGCCAGAACCTTCATTTGTTTTTTATTGCTTTTACTTTTATTGCTAAGTATATATCAAAGAGTGAATAGTGGTATGGTGGGAATGTTATTTTAAACCGCTTGCTTGTCCTGCCATAAACAGGGGGGAGAGGAGGCCAGGTGTCGTTATCTTTATCTTGAAACAAGCATCCAAGGCCAAGAGGTGTGAGAACCGGGGCAAGGCGTGAAGAATTTCAAGAAAAGCTAGAAGGGAGGGAATTTGGGTTTAAAAGGACAAGGGTTTGCTTTGTAGAATTAGGCTCAACAAACTATGGTGCTGTACGCTTCTCCTGAATAAAGAAATCTCTGATGGAACTCTTTGGACTCCAGAGGATTTACTGAACTTTGGGATTGAATGTGCAGACTCTGACAGGAGGGGTGGCTGTTATCATCCGAGAGTCTCTAGTGGCCTTCAGGGGCATTGCTCCACAAGTTTCTGGCTGTGAGACACTGTTTCTTAGGTTGGGCACGCGCAAACAGTTGGGAGTGCTGCTACTGTACTGGCCTCCCTGCTGCGTGGCAGCCTCCCTGCCTGAGCTGCTGGAGGCTGTCTCGGGGCTGGCGGTGGAGTTCCCCAGGCTTATGGTTCTGGGGGACTTCAACCTGCCATCCCTGGGACCATGGCAGCCATGGGCCTGTCTCAAATTGTGCGGGACCCAACCCGAGATAGTGGCCACATGTCGGATTTAGTTTTCTTGTCTGAGCAATGGCAAAGTGATCTCAGGGGAGATGTACAGCTTTCCCCGCTGTCATGATCAGATCACGCCCTGGTGACCCTGAGTTTCTCCTATGCCACCCCCCTACACAAGGAGGCCGGACCCATGAGATTGGTCCACCCCCGGCGCCTGATGGACCCGTTGGGGTTTCAGAGGGAGCTGGGGGATATTCCTGTGGACCTGCTGCACGGTCCAGTGGAGGCCCTGGCTGCTGCCTGGAACAGGGAGGTGGCCGGGGCCTTGGACAGGATTGCGCCTTTGCGACCTCTCTTGCCACGTCGGCCCCGACACTCCCCGTGGTTTACAGAGGAGTTGAGGGTGCTGAAGAGGGTTAAGAGACGTCTAGAGCGCTGCTGGAGGAAGACACGGACTGTATCCGACCGAACACAGGTTAGAGGTGCTATTAAGGCCTACATTGTGGCGATAAGGGCGGCGAAGCGCCAATACTTCTCCGCCCTTATTGCATCTGCAGAGTGCCGCCCGGCGGTCCAGTTTGGGATCACCAGGTCCCTCCTTGGTAAAGGGGATGTGGTGGTTCATTTGCAGGGCTGCACGGAGGAATTTGCAGAGCACCTGCAGGATAAAATTGCTCGGATTCATTCCAAGTTGGACGAGTGTGGTGCAGGGTCTGGGGAGATACCGGGGGATCGTCCTTGCCCAGTTAGCTGGGAACAGTTTGATCCTGTTTTTCCTGAGGAAGTGGACAGGATCCTTCGGTCTGTGAGGGCCACCACTTGTCATCTGGACCCATGCCCCTCCTGGCTGGTGAAAGCAGCTCGGGAGGGGATATGTAGTTGGATCCAGGTGATGGTTAAGGCATCCTTGCAGGAGGGAGTGTTTCCGGCACCCTTTAAAGAGGCATTGGTGCACCCCCTCCTCAAGAAGCCCTCCCTGGATCCTACTATTGTTAGAAGGTTGGTGCATGTAGACATTTTTATATATTAAGACATTTAGATGTTTAAACATTTATCTTTATAATAAAAGCAGGCCTAGCAAAATGCCAATATTCCCTTTCCTGTATGTATGGTTAACTGTATTTTAGATTATCAAAAGGTTGCATTCTTGAGGATAAGACCTTTAACACTTTTCAAAATCTCAAGGATGTGTTAATTGCTGACATGGTTTGCCTCTTCCTGACTGGAAAGGCAGCAACTCATGTAAGCAGATAAACTGTCTTGACCTGATAGTCTCTTCTTGTTCAGATGACCCCTCACAAAGAAAGATAAGCGGTCCTGACCTTGTTTCTTAGGGATGTATGTTTACATATGGCTGTTAACACTCAAGGTGATAGAAATTAGTTTACATACAGAAAGGAAGAACCTTATTTGGCATCAGAGAAAGGGGTCCTGGGTAAGGGGAGGAGTATGGATCAAGGTAACTGGCTTTGATTGGATCAGAAAGTCATGACATCTTAACGTGGGTTTGAATGTAACAGAAGGTATATAAGGTACTGTGGGGAGGGGGCCCAGCGCGGCCGCCCACCTAACTGCCTGCTGTCATTGCTTCTGCACTTGGGTGAAGAATAAATCTCCTAACTTCATGCAATTTGTCAGTGTCTTTACTCCCGGCTCAGAAACAGACTTGGTAAGATAACTTTTTCTTCCAACACTATACTGGACAATTTTCGTCCAGTCTCCCACCTCCCCTTCTTGTGGAAGGAGGTTGAGAAAGTGGTGGCTTCACAGCTCCAAAGGGTCCTGGAGGAAACAGATTATCTGAACCCTTATCAGTCAGGTTTCAGGTCCAGCTGTGGAACGGAAACGGTATTGGTCGCACTTATGGATGATCTCTGGCGGGAGCGGGATGGTGGTAGTGCGACCATCCTTGCTCTCCTTGATCTCTCAGCGGCATTCGATACCATCGACCACGGTATCCTGTTGGGACGACTCAGGGAATTGAGGGTGGACGGCATGGTATTGTGCTGGTTCGCCTCCTTTCTCCAGGGCCGATCCCAATCGGTGGTGATGGGGGGTGAGGGGTCCCATCCTCGGCCCCTCCTTTGTGGGATGCCTCAGGGTTCGGTTCTCTCTCTGCTCCTTTTCAACATCTATATGAAGCCGCTGGGTGAGATCATCCGTCATCATGGGATGAGGTATCATCAGTATGCTGATGATACTCAACTATACATCTCCATTCCTGGTGAGGTAAGTGATGCTGTTTCCGCCCTCTCGCGGTGCCTGGAGGCTGTGAGGGTCTGGATGGGGAACAACAGGCTCCAGCTGAACCCTGGCAAGACGGAGTGGCTGTGGTTTAATGGCTCTTCTGTATCCGGGACGTTGTCATTGTTGGTTCTGGATGGGGTAGCACTGCCCCAGACAGACCCAGTGCGTAATTTGGGGGTCCTCCTGGACTCACGACTCCTGCTCAAAGAGAAGGTGGCAGCTGTGGCCAGGAGGGCTTTTGCACAGCTTCGGGTTGTCCACCAGTTACGCCCTTTCCTGGATCGGGATGCCCTATGAACAGTCACTCATGCCCTCGTTATCTCCCAGATAGACTACTACAATGTGCTCTACATGGGGCTACCCTTGAAGAATATCTGGAAGCTTCAGCTGGTCCAGAATGTGGCCACGTGAGCAATTTTGGGGGCCCGAAGAAGGACCCATATAACACCTTTGCTCTGTGAGCTGCATTGGGTACCAGTTTGCTTCCAGGTCCAATTCAAGGTGTTGGTTATCACCTTTAAAGCCCTACATGGCATGGGGCCAGGCTACATGAAGGACCGCCTCGACCCCACAATCTCAACCCGCCCCACCCGACCTCACAGAGAGGGCATGCTTCGGATGCCCGCGGTAAAAGAACTTTGTTTAGCGGGATCCAGAAGGTGGGCCTTCTCTGCTGTGGCCCCTGCCCTCTGGAACATCTTGCCCCTGGAGGTGAGACAGGCCCCCTCACTCCAGGCCTTTCGGAGGGATTTGAAGACCTGGCTCTGCCATCTGGCCTGCGGGGGGGAGGGAGGATATCAGAAATGGGGTTGGCTGGCCCCTTAGCGGCCTGGTGTGGCCCCCATCACCCTCTTGGATTTTTTAGCTTTTTTATTTTTTAATGGTTGGTTTTTATAACTTTTAATTGTATTTATGTTTTTAGTGTGTTGTAAGCTGCCCAGAGACCCCCATTGTGGGGAGATGGGCGGGGACAAGTTAAATAAATAAAAATAAATAAATAAAAACATCTACTTCTGCTTCATTGACTATGCAAAAGCCTTCGATTGTGTGGATCACAACAAACTGTGGCAAATTCTTATAGAGGTGGGGGTACCAGACCACCTTACCCGTCTCCTGAGAAATCTGTATGCGGGCCAAGAAGCAACAGTTAGAACCGGTCACGGAACAACCGAGTGGTTCAAAATGGGGAAAGGAGTACGACGAGGCTGTATACTGTCACCCTGCTTATTTAACCTATATGCAGGGTACATCATGAGAAATGCCGGGCTGGAAGAATCACAAGCCGGAATTAAGATTGCAGGGAGAAACATCAACAACCTCAGATATGCAGACGATACCACCCTAATGGCAGAAAGTGAAGAAGAACTAAAGAGCCTCTTGATGAGGGTGAAAGAGGAGAGTGCAAAAGCTTGCTTGAAACTCAACATTAAAAAAACTAAGATCATGGCATCTGCACCCATCAATTCCTGGCAAATAGAAGGGGTAGAAATGGAAGCAGTCTTCATTTATTTGGGCTCCAATATCACCCCAGACGGAGACTGCAGCCATGAAATTAAAAGATGCTTGCTCCTTGGGAGGAAAGCTATGGCAAACCTAGACAGGATTATTAAAAAGCAGAGACGTCACCTTGCCGACGAAGATCTGCATAATCAAAGATATGGTTTTTCCAGTAGCAATGTATGGCTGTGAGAGCTGGACCATAAAGAAGGCTGAGCGCCGAAGAATTGATGCCTTTGAACTGTGGTGCTGGAGAAGACTCTTGAGAGTCCCCTGGACTGCTAGGAGGTCAAAGTAGTCAATCTTAAAGGAAATCAACCCTGATTGCTCATTGGAAGGATCGATAATGAAGCTCAAGCTCAGATACTTTGGCTGCCTAATGCGAAGAGAGATCTCTTTGGAGAAGACCCTGATGCTGGGAAAGATTGAAGGCAAAAGGAGAAGGGGACAGCAGAGGATGAGATGGTTAGGTAGCATCACTGAAGCAATGAGCATGAAACTGAGCAAACTCAGGGAGGCAGTGAAGGACAGGAAGGCCTGGCGCAATATGGTTCATGGGGTCACGAAGAGTCGGACACGACTTAATCACTGAACAACAACAACAAAATGGGAGATGCTTCTTTTTGGATTTGTTAATATCTGGACTGGAAAAATGATGGATTTGCTTACATGTAACATGGTGTTTATACTTTTCCCCCCTATAGTTATATAAATGTTTAAGAAGCAAGAGAAAAGAAATTCTTTTTTATTATTTTTCCTGGCAAATCTGCACTTGGGTTTGTGATACTGGAATGTGGACATGGGAAGTGTGTGAACTCTGCTTTGTTTTCTTACTTAATTGGTGCTGATTGGAGAGGAACGTTAAATAAAATAAAGGGACTTTCTCCCTTTCACTCTTTACTTAGTTTGGAACATAATTTGTATTTCAGACACAAGAGAGTGCTAGTGCCCATGGCTACTAAGAGAGCAAACCGCAGGGATGAGTGTTTCAATATTAGGTTTCAAAACTTTGCAGAAAAAATAATTCAGTCCTGGAGGATAAATTTGATAATTTGAACAAGAAACTCGATGTGAAATTCAATGAGGCTGCTGTTGATGTGAGGCAAGTTGGACATAAGTTGGGTATCTTGGAGAACAATATGGATAATACAGATATGGAAGAAGAAAGAGAGATGGATATTTTACTGGACTTTAAAGAAAAAGAATCTTATTTTGGACTTTCAGTTATTTTGGATCAGCCCAATGATGACATTGTTTTGGATTTACAAAACGAACGTTTTAAATCACTGAGAGATAAAGAGAACTTCTTGAAGTGGTTCCTGAGAGAAGAAGACGAGGAGAAAATAGTAAAGATTCAACTTGTGGGCGCTGTTTGCTAGGTTCAAAGAGTTAACTCTTTCAAAGAGAAGAGAACTTGGATCAGTCTAATGTTGACATTATTTTGGATCTCCAAAAGGAAGGTCTTAAATTACTGAAAGATAAAGAGAGCGTACTGAAGTTGCTCCTGAAAGAATCAGCTAAGCAGAAAAAAATAAAGACTCAATCTGTGGGGTAGTACGTGCTAGGATGAAGGTATGACCACTTTCTTAAAAGTAAACAGAAAGTGTACAAAGTAAACCTGTTTGATCATGGTTAAAACATAGGCTGTGGCTTCTGACAGATTAATGGTAACTTCCTGGGACCAGGATTGTCTGACGATGCGGTCAGGATTACTGTTCTTTGATAGCAGGAAAGAGGAATATAGACTGCGACCCCTGAGAGTGGTTAGAGGGGTTTCTTGTTGATTCAGACTGAGTGAGGAAGTTGCTAGGGCTGTGTAAGCGGATGTTAGTGTGGGTGGGAAATACGAGTGAGATGGAAGTGCTTCCTATTGCCTTTGGGAAGGGAGGATGGTAGATGGTAACACTACTGAGCTTTTGCTACGCACCCAGAGGTCAAAACACGCAGATATTTACGGCTGGAAAATAATGGCAGTGGCGGAGAAGGTGACATAGTATATTGAGATTAAAAAATGGGGGGGGTTAGCCTTGTTTCTATTTGGAAATCGCTTTTCTTCTTCCTTTTTGCTCGGCATTATGCCCTAGTGCCATGTTGATTTGGGGATTTGTGTTAGGATTTTCTCATGGGAAGAAGTGCAGCTCGTTATCTTCAAAACGGATTGTTATGGCTAAGTAAGTCATGTGAAAATTGTTATTGCTGGTTTGCACGTCTACTGCTATTTACTTCCACCTATTGGCGTTTGTATGCTAGTTACTCAAGGGGTGATAATAAAACGGGAGGATTATATGCCCAGCCCCTCAGTAGAGTTTTCGCCACCATGTAGTCCGTTTTTATGGGTTATGTGGTAGTAACTAATAACCAAGTAGTGTACTTCTTCTCTGAGAGTTTGTTTAGCTAGAGACTTTGTTATACCTGGGTAGTTGTTAAGTCTTGGTTGCTAAATACATGAGAAGAAGTGTTTTTTTCCCTATATTTTGTATGAAACTTGTATTTTATGGAGTTTTGCATTTTTATCAATAAACAACCAGATATTTTATATTTTCTGGCTGGATGTCTTTGGAGAACGAGATACGGACATTGCATTTTGTAAATCTCTCATGCTGATGTGTATTTTTGGCAATTTCCTGGGTGTATTGCTGCACTCTGCGCAACATTTGATAATTATTCGGATTAGAGAAGTACTTTATATTGGCTCTATTCTTAGAGTAAAAGCGGTATGTATTCAATATTTGTATCTGCAACAGAGAAAGTGGGAACTCACCTATTCTTTCTCTCTTTTTCTTTTCCTTTTCTGCACGTTTAACTTCTTTTTTCTAAACTTTTCTCTCTTTGTTTTTTCTGTTTTCTTATGTTTCATTGTTTATTGAAAATCAATAAAGGTTAAGAAACAAGATAATTCCGCCGTGATTCTCTTTGGTAGAAGAGGGGGCCGAGGGAAACTCTGGCAGGCTTTCAAGATTATGTTGTGACACTTGGTCACAGAAGAGTCCAGTAGTCCTTGCGCGGTCTGTTCCCTGACCTGGCCTACCTCCAAGGGCTGCTGGGAGGTGAGGAAGATGGAGGAGCGCTGCTCCCCTGAGCCGCGGCTGGAAGGGCTGAGAGAGGACCCTCCTTCCGGAAACACTCCTGCAGTGTCCCATCTCACCCCCTGCCTTTTTCTCTCCTCCCCAGGGAGATGGCGCAGCTCACGCGGTGGCTTTGGAGACAGGAGTACTGGCTACCTCCAGGGATCACCTGGGAGGACATGCAGGAGACGGAGGACGTCCACTATCCCCAACCCCGACACCTCCTGCTCGGCCTCCCCATTGCTGTCCTGCTGGTCGCCCTCCAGTTCTTATTCGAAAGGCAAGCTCTTGGCCAATGGAAACTGTTTGGAGGGAGCTTTCCTTCCCTCCCCTCCCAAAAGCCCGATGTCTCTTGAAACAGTGGAAGGTCCCTTTTTTATACCTCGCTTTTCGCATCCATTTTTCACAAACTGAATTTGACAATAACGAGAAGCAAGGGAAATTGAAAATGACATCATCATCGTCATCATCATTCCTGACATTCCTTTTTGATCCTAATCACCTCCTAGTCCAGAAAGGGCACAATTGGGGCACAATGTGAAACTCGGTCAAGCCCCCCCCCCAGTCTTGGCTGCTACCAGTTCCTTGAAAAGGAGCCACAAGTCCAGGAGGACCCCCAAATTGCTCACTGGTCCTGTTTGGGGCAGTGCAGCCCTGTCCAGAACAAGAGACGGAGAATGGCCAGAACCAGGGGGACCCAGAACCGAAAGCCACTCAGTCTTGCTAGGGTTAATCTCACTCCCGATATTAAAGAATGCATTCAAGAAATATATTCTTTATCCATTTTTGAATCTGTTTATACTGTAAAAATGAGAGGACATAGCAATATGTTTCTGTATGGTCTAGATTTAATTCAGAATACAGAATACAGAATAATATGTTAAGGGACTGAGCTCCTGCTATGTTCACATCATACTCCCTTAAGTGTGATCTTAATCACTATTATTTAAATACTACTTTATTCTGTCGCAGCCGTTGTATTCCTTATTATAGTTCACCAATTTTTTTGACAAGCAGGTGATGCTCAGGAGCCTTGTTTTCCTTGCTTTGGCTTCACGTGCCTGTTCCTGAGCGGAGCGTGAAACGAGGAAGCCAAGGGCCGGCTAACGTTAGCCAGCGTTCGTCTGACCCCAGCCGTTCCCTTTCCCAGGAACATCGGCGCGCCCCTGAGCAGAAAACTGGGCCTGCGAGAAAAGGTGCGGCGGAAACCTTCTCCAAGCCCCATCCTGGAAGCCTTTTACAGGAAGCGGAGGAAACGTCCCCAAAAGGTGAGTTTCTTCCACACGTGTTGGAAGGTGTGGCTAAGGGAGCTAAAACTCTGGCCTTTGATAAAATACTCCTGATTTTCACTGGCCTTATAAAGTAGACACTGGCTGATTTGAAAGCTGAGTAGGGCCGGTCATTTGGAGAGACCTTGGATGGGAGGCCACTAGTGGATCCAAAGGCTGTACATCAGAGAGAAAATTTGGAAAACAACCCCGAAGAAGGGAATGTGGGAGAAGGAATTGGAGCATCTAAACCCGTTCCATTTTGGTATCAAGGGGGAAAAGGTGCAGGGAGATTCTGCAAAGCAAACTGCTTCAGTTTCCCTTTTTAAAAAGGGGGGCTGTGCCTTATCCCAGCAAGGGGGTCTCGGGGTCGGATCTACAGCTCCTCTGACCTGCTTCTGCGTCCTGCGTTCCAGGAGGAGGTCAGCAGCTTGGCCAAGCAGTGCGACCTCCAGCCAAGGCAGGTAGAGAGGTGGTTTCGATGCCGCCTGAATCAGGACCGGCCCAGCTTGACGAAGAAATTCTGTGAAGCCGGGTGAGTGGGAGCTGTTGGGGCGGGGTGGTCAACGGGCAGCCCATGGGCAGCGGTGCACCCCTCAGTGCCCAGCAGGATCTCTGTCCCATCGGACCCTCCAAGAGGATTGTGAACGATTCCAGAAGGAAGTTTATGTGATGCAAAGGGAAGTGTCACTTTCCAGTATCTTACGATTGCTGGTTAAGGACCCCACTGGGTTGTTAGAGAGTGCATCTGTCGGGTGGTTTGTGACTGGTTGTGCCAACCAGGGCTGGCATTTTGCGGACGAACAGGCATATCTCCTACTGCAACTGCTAACGGATCCACCCCCTGTACCATCAGCGCTCCATACCTGATCCCCAACTGAACCAGGTGCCTAGCCCTGCTGAGATGTGCAGTTGGGTTTTCGATAGCTCAGGGTTGAACCATGGAGTCCTTGCAGTTCTCTCAGCTTGGCTCTGTTCTTGCAAACGTTTCATTACCCAGCTAGGTAACATCTTCAGTGCTAGAGTGGGTGAGGTTTGCCCTCTTTTTATATGCTGTGGCATGCCCTGCCAGTGTTGGTGTGCGTGTGCGTGTGCGTGTGCGTGTGCGCTGTTTCCTTTTATTTTTTCCTTCTGGTAGTTCCTTGATTAGGGTACTGTTTGCTGCTGGATTGTGTGTCTGGTGATAATCTTGGTGTTAATCTCTGCTTATCTGGGTGATGATTGCTGGTGAGGAGATGTTTTGGTCTTTTCTTTTCTTTTCTATTGCCTCTTTTGAAGTGTGTAGATGCTGCTTATCTCTACGTGCCTGTTGATGGCTGACTTGTCTGAATGCCAAGCCTCCAGGAATTCCCTCACATTTTTGGATTTGGCTTGGTCTAAGATGCTGGTGGTTTCCCAGCTGAAACGATGGTTGAGTCTGTCCGTGTGTGGTGACATGAGGGAGTTTTCATCGTGTCTTCTGACTGCCAGTTGGGGCTCATGGATGCGCTCTGCCAGCCTTCTGCCTGTCGGCCCTACATAGTGTTGGTTTCAGTCCCTACAGTGTATGTTGTAGATGACTCCTGTTTTTTCTTCCTCTGCTACTGGGTCTTTTGGTTTACTTAAGATATTTTGGAGGGCAGTGAACAATTAGGTTTTTGTCTGGCAGATAAATAGGGTTGAGTGAGGTTAATCCTTGGCTGGGAGGAAATCCCAGGTCTGTGGGCTAAAGAGGGGAAATAGGAAAGTATCTGAGAAAACAGCAGTTGACGAAATCTTCATTTTCAGTATTTACGTAACAATCAGATTCAGGGAAGAGAAAAGGTATTTTGCATCATTCTAGAGATCAGAATCTGTGCCAAGGGGCTCAAGTACAAGAAAAGCTAAGCATTGGAAAACTTCTTCACCGCTTCAGAAGGTGGAATGAGGGCCGTTGGAGCAGGGGATATCTTGCACCCAGTCAGCTGGACTAGATGACCTTTGCGTTCCCTTCTAGCTCCGGAATCCCTGGATCTCCCGGATTGCTGTCCAATATGCCCTGATGTATTTTCTGATTGTTTTCCAGCTGGAGAGGCATCTACTGTGTTATTTCCTTCTGCACGGGGTTGGCCGTCCTTTACGAGGTGAGTTCCAACGCTTTCCCCACCTTTGTTGGTTGTCGTCAAAAAAGACACTTCAACACGTGTAATGTGGCTGACTCTTCTCTGCCTCCCAGCCCC
This sequence comes from Python bivittatus, assembly GCF_059951505.1. Taxonomy (NCBI): domain Eukaryota; kingdom Metazoa; phylum Chordata; class Lepidosauria; order Squamata; family Pythonidae; genus Python; species Python bivittatus. The sequence goes on along the minus strand of NW_028277091.1, from coordinate 43,079 downwards.
CAATATTTAATGCTTCCCTTTTTTATTAGAAAACGTTGGGAGTGTAGGAAAGAAAGTGTTCATTTTCCAACCTCTTTCAAACTTCTTAGTGCCCAGAGTCGCTTTTTCATGCAGTGGTCTCCTTTCTCTCCCATCATCCCCTTAAAAGGGAGCTCCAGGGAAGTGTTGGTGGGCTGGTATGGTGTGATCCCTAATGAATTGTGTCTTCTTGCAGAAACCCTGGTTCTGGGATCTCCGCCAATGTTGGGTTGGGTACCCACAGCAGGTAAGGAGTGAGGGAGACATTTGAAGGAACATTTCGATGGAAATTGTTAATCAACTAGCATCCCCCTTTGCAAAAATGGCATGAAACTGAAATGCAACCTGCCTTTCCATGCATAGCATTTATTCAAGCCTTAAAAATTCAATCCTTTCCATCTCTTACAGCTAAAAAGCAACCCACCTAAGGGATTAAATAGTTATACAACCTTCTTGTATCCCGCCTAGAGTCACTTGGATAAAGGGAGATGGGAGGCTAATAAATTGAGTAAACAAACACACAAACAAACAAATAAATGGAAGATTACATGAGAACAAGTTCTACCAACATGTTATCCTAGGCAAAATCATAGGATGGTGTGCTCAGGAGGGAGAGAGATGAAAAATAGTGTATACCAGCCATCCCGAATGAACCTAGAGTAATTTGCAAAAGATTATAGATGTCAGTGAATCCCTAAGTGAACAACAGCTGACACAGGGGCTACATGGTAGAAAGTTGAACACCACACCTTTCTGCAAATGTGGATGCCTCCTTACTATTGCGGTGCAGTTGTATACAGATTCAAAGTAAGAAAAGGGTGAATGTGGTAGATGCAGAATTTTGGATGCTCTTTGCACCAGGACTTTGTAACACCACCATTAGCAGAAATAAGAGCTTCCAAAAGTTTTTTTCTAGTCACCAAATAGAGTCTTTCTATTCCTGGGTTGGAATTTTCCTACTCTTCCTTTCAGAACTCTCCTAGCTGAGAAAGATTCTCCTTCCATGCACTGCATATTTAAGGTCTCCCCCCATATGTTCAGAGATATTTAGGTTTAGGGACCAAGAAGGCCATTCAAAACCCTTCCCCAATGTCCTGCTCAAAACTGTAGTGATAGAAAATTGACTGTGCTGAAATGAACAGTTTTTCTGTCCTTTAGACCCTCACAGAACCCCATCAAGTTTTCACAGGACCATAGAGTTCTGCAGAAGACAGTGGAAAAAAAACGGTTCAGACCATTGTCTTGGTGAATGGTCTCTTTTCAGCTTCAATTCATTCACTGGCTCTGGGACAGTTCTAAAGATCTTTAGTTGGAGACGTCTTTCCTTCTGCGCAGTTGTATGAGCAATGCTGTGCTGTGGAGCAGCAGATAGCCACTCCAGCTTCAGCTAACATTAAAACAGATTGTCCATGGGCTCTATTTCCCAATCTGACCAGTTTGGAGCCAGTTTTAGCAAAGGCTTTCTTGCTGTTCCAGGTGTTGCCATGATTTGATCAAGTCTGTGTAACTTCCATTTCTGAACAATGTTTCTCATGGCTGAAATGGCTCACTGGGGGGTTTAGTTTTCTAAGTCTCTCTCATCTCTCTCTCATCTATCATCTCCCTCCCTCCCTCCCTCCCTGCCTTCCCAGCTTTGTAAGAGTGAATTACCATCATTTTCAAACACTCAGACAACTGCTTAGAAGAGCTCATGGTTCTTGAAAGCACAAAAAACAATTATAATTTGAGACGTGGGAAGGGGCAGAGTATCTGCAAACAATCCAAAAGCAAGATTAGAAAAGGTCTTAGGAAGATCCTACAGGAAATGTTTGGACCCTGTGGTTTCTGCTCAAAGAGGTGCTACAAACTACTGGGCGAAATTATAGAATCACAGAGCTGGAAAGACTTGGAGTTTGTCTAGTCCAGCCCCTGCTCAGTGCACAAGCCAATGCTTTTCCAATTTGGCAACTTTAAGATGTGTGGACTCCAACTCCCAAAATTCCCCAGCCAGTATCTTAAAGTTGCCAGGTTGGAAAAACACGGTACAGTAGTAGAGCAACTCGGACAGACGACCCTCCAGCCTTTCCTCCCAACAAAGCAGAACCCGTTCCTTCACGTGGCAGCCCACTCCGCTGCCCGACATCTGGCACAGTCGCGGCATTCCTCCTAACCTCTAGCACAAGCTGTGATTTGACCAGGGTTGGCTCAACTTTTGCATGCAGCTAGAAAGGAGAAACCCTGCAGGTCTGCTCTGACCTCACAGTTTGACAAATTCAGAACTCATCGTTGTGCATCTACAATGTACACGTGTGGAAGGTCTGGTCGGTTGCGTTATTATGACCTCTTCCCAACCTCATGTCACTGCCTCGGACCTTCATCCTCATCCCCATTGCCCCCTTTCCTCTCTAGAGCATTGCACAAAAAGCAGGGGGAGGGGGCTGAAAAGTTAAAGGGAGATAGAAATGAAATGTCAAGGGAAGACCCTGCTTGTAGGGCCTCTCGAGGACCCTGTTTCTCACACCTGGGACCTTTAAGATGTGTGGACTCCAACTCCAAAGAATTCCCCAGCCAGGCCTGCTTTATCTTCGCTTGGGAAGCTGAGAGCTGGGATTGTATGACGCCGTTTCTCTTCCTTCCACCCGTCCCCTTGTGCGTTGCAGCCTCTCCAGCCCAGCATCTGTGGCTACTACCTCACGCAGTTCTCCTTCTACTGCTCCTTGGTCGTCATGCTGCCTTTTAAGGTCAAACGGACGGTGAGTGGTCTCTGGCGGAAGAGATCAGTCCGGCTGGTCAGGAAGCCCCGTTCGGATCCACGAGGGAACATGGTTCCTCATTTTGGCCTACAACCAGCATTTGTGCCTTTCTGTCGATTTAAGTGGCTGCCCATCTCACTAAGGAGACTCTGGGTGGCTAATTTTAAAACTGCAGAATCAATCAAATGAAGAGAAAAAGTGAAAAACGAGGGCACTAGTTGGGTGTATCTGCAAATGCAAAACATTCCACTCTAAACCCCTTCCCCATAATGGGGGGTCTGGCCCCCATGAGCAGCTACAAAATCCATCATTTCAATCTTTCCTCTTGCTGCAGGACTTTTGTAAGGAAATTGTCCACCATGGGGCCGCCCTCCTCCTGATGAGCTTCTCATACTGCGCGAATTACATCCGTATCGGTTCGGTTGTCATGATTATACACGAACCTTCAGATGTTTTCCTGCACGTAAGTTAATGCTCAGGAACACTCCTCCTCTACCCCAAGAAGGAAGAACAGATTCTTCCCCTTCTCTTTTTGAAAAAAAACTCTTTCATGTTCTTTGGAAAAAGGAAATAAATCAAGAAAGGAATTTATACCAGCCTTCTCCTTCCTGCAAGCCGTCAGAAGTGTTGGGACTGGCTAAATTATGGGTGCTGTAGTCCCAGTTTAAAGGCTTGTTTGAAGGAAGAGAAATAATACGCCTAAGCACTTCAGAGATAGCAACGGCATGCAAAGCAATTCAAGCTGGAATTGTTTCATATTTCAGATGCCCAGTTTTCAGTCTGAAACAATGACTTTGCACTTGTTCTGCATTCAGCACCGGAGGTTTGGAACAGGTTTGAGCTGCTGGAGACTAAGACAGGCTTGTAAGCTAACCTATGGCCATGTTTCTCTTGGGCATTTACATATTCCCCAAACTACAATTCCCAGCATCCTTCGTGGGAGAGAGAAGATGGGCGCTGCAGTTTAAATGTAGAGAAACCTGAACCCGAATCCTGAAAGTCAAGTCCTTTCACAATAGGAACCTCAGCCGCTCAACAATTTCTGCTTCTTTCTTTCTCTTTTTCCCCAGTTCGCGAAGATGTTTAACTACCTGAAGTGGCAGAAGACTTGCAACACCCTCTTTGTCACGTTCTCCGTAGTGTTCCTGTTCACTCGCCTGGTGATTTTTCCATTCAAGTACGTTTTGGGAGTGCATGCAAAAAGGGCAGGGCTTTGATGGCACAGTTGCAGCGCCAACTTGACTTTTTTGACACCCCCACACACCTCGGGTCACCTCAGCTTGTCATTGCTATCTACAAGTAGCAGTTTTAACCTTCATGTAGCCCATCAAACCACCAGAAGTGGGAGGTGACATCAAGGCCAGGAAAACTCCTCAGGTTGCAGGAGTAGCAGTGATAATTTTCGGGAAATAAAAGGTTGGTGGTTGAGGGAGGGACGGGGGGCTGAAGGATAAAAAAGTTTTAATAGCCACAGAATGTCACTGGAGGTCGTCCTCTTTTAGCAACTGCCTCATTTAGTGACCATTCTGTCAGGGAAAAACCATGTTAAACACGGGAGGCAGACACACCATAAAACATGTCACTTCAAAGTTCTAAGTTCTACTTAAGCTTTATTGAAAATAAAATGCAGCATAAAAATAAATGCAATCACAACATACAAGGTACTTACACAATGCAATGCCGACCTGCTTGCCCGAGCCGTCAAACTGACAGCTTGTTCAAGCGGTGCCATTTACCTGGTTGCTATCCTTTTTATTCCGTTAAACCACAAACCACATTATGACGATCAGATCATTTATGTCGTTGTCCTCCCTTAAGGAAGCTTCCTTGCTTCCTGTGCCTGCTGATGGAGATCCTCACGACTGTGAGGCTCCCTGTTTGCTTCTTTCTAAGCCACATCAAGACCTTCTTGATGTTCCCCTCCAGAATTCTGATTTCATTCCTTTTGTCGATGGCTCCTGCTTCTGTGATTCCTCTGGGAAGCTGGTAGCGGGCTTTGCTGTCTGTTCTTCCTTTGAGCCCTTAACCTGTGCTCCCCTTATTGGAGTCCATTCAGCCCAAATTGCAGAACTTGTAGCACTCACTGAGGCCTGTTGTTTTGCATCTGGGAAGTCTGCCACCATTTACACTGACAGTCGTTATGCTTTTGGTGTTGTTCATGATTTTGGTCAATTATGGAAACTCCGTGGATATCCAACAGCCCAAGGGACTCCAATCAGGAATGGATAATATGTTTCTGATCTACTTTCAGCTCTTCCTTTGCCTTCTAAACTTGCTATTGTTAAATGCCTTGCTCACCAGTCCCCTACTTCTGAAATTGCTATGGGGAATGCCTTGGCAGATGCCACGGCTAAACGGGCAGCCCTTATGGCCCCGGGCTCAGGTCCTACTGTCCTTGCTTTTCATGCTTCCAGTACTGATGCAGCCTTGGCCCTAGCTGAATTTGACGATTTGGTTGCTATACAACAATCAGCTCCTCAATCAGAGCATCGTCATTGGGCCAGGTTAGGCTGTGCTCCTACTTCTGTTGGCCTTTGGAGCCATCCTAGTGGTCGCCCTGTGTGCCCACGTTCCTTGCTGCCCTTTCTTGTTCGTGTCCAATATGGGGTCCGGGGGGTATTGGTGCAGCTATTACTAAGGAATGGGTTGCACCCGGAGTGCATGCTATGGCACGGCAAATCTGTTCATCGTGCACTACCTGTCAGCAGCATAATGTTGGCCAGTCTACTCCAGTTGTTGCTGGATGTCATCCTCCCCCTTGGGGCCCAGTTGTACATGTGCAAATGGATTTTATTCAAATGCCTAAATGCTGTTCTTATGAATATGTACTTGTCCTGGTTTGCATGTACAGTGGGTGGATAGAGGCTTTTCCCTGTACAAAAGCTGATGCCATTACAGTAGCCAAAAGGTTGCTAAGGGATTTCTGTCCCAGGTTTGGTATCCCCCTTTATTTGGGGAGCAACAGAGGCTCGCATTTCGTAAACCAGGTGATAGCGGGATTGTGTAAAACCCTTAAGATTACACAGAAGCTACACTGTGCTCATCATCCAGAATCATTGGGTAAGGTGGAACGTTTTAACTCCACCTTAAAAAATAAACTTGCTAAAATTTGTGAAGAGACTGGTCTGAAATGGCCAGACTGTTTGCCCCTTGCTCTTATGTCAATTCGAGCAACTCCATCTAAATCTACTGGACTGTCGCCTCATGAAATCTTGATGGGACGACCAATGAGGGTACCAGCATCTCCCCCTTCGCTACTCCACCTGCAAGACATCCATATGCTGGACTCCCTTATGTTAGAATACTGTCGAGCTCTTATTTTTTCCCTCAGGAATTGTCACTCACGCGTTGCAGCTGCCTTGCTTAAGGAACCTTTGCATCCGTGTCACTCCTTGGACGTGGGCAATTGGGTTTTGATTAAAGTATTTCAACGGAAGAACTGTTTGGCTCCTCGTTGGAAGGGACCGTTCTAGATTTTGCTGACCACAAATACAGCAGTGAAGTATCAGAGTCTGGACTCTTGGGTGCATGCTTCGCACTGTAAGAAGATACGGCCCCCAGATGAGGAAGTCCCAGAAGAAAAAATTATAACATCCACAGAAGCAGTTGACAGAACGGAGCAGAAGAAACCTCTTCCTCTTTCTGCGGGCACTGAAGAAGTGGTCACTGATACGCTTAAGGAGGGTGCACGTGCTAGTAACCTCTGCACTCCTCTGGATCATCATAAGCGACCTATCAGTTACAATCTACATTCACCTCATAAGCAGCCTACAGCTCAATTGTCTTGAGGTGAAAATCCTGTAATTCCAAATGGAAGCTCGACTGCGGTTAAAAGAGACTTATTAGATTAGGAAATGCTTAATGCCTGCAGTATGGTTGATTGTTGTTTTATTGTTTATTGGAACTTGTCTCAATTTGTATCATGTATTACACCTTGTTACAGAGTCAAGGGATCTGGAGCTTGAGAGAATTACACCTACAGACCCACTACCAACACAGTCAGAGGAAGTGACAGAGTCTCCATGTAATACAGGGACCCGAGTGCGAAGGACTGTTCCAAGATTCCCTAGAGGTCTGTTGTTAATAAGAATCCTGGGAATCTGGAACATGATAATATGTATTTGCGTTTGGTAGATATGTATAGAGCTACTCATTCAATCACAAACTTAAGCAATTGTTGGATATGTAATTATAATTTGGGATCTAATCAGCATGTTATCCCTCTGTTTGCTAAGACAGTTCCTACTCATTGGTTTCTCAATACCTTATGGAGCACTAGCGGCTTAATATCTTTGACTCCATATGGGAAAGATAGTGATTGAAGTCAGTAGATGATTATAGGAGCATTCCCAAATGCAAAATAAATCCCAAATTGTGTTCTTTTCAATACCATCTGCTTCCAGAACCAGTCTTTAGGGATGTATGTATAAGTACTAGTGGTCCTAATTCCTCCCCTACACCAGTTTTGGTCCCCGAGTATTCTAAAAATGTTGGAACTAGCCAATGTAATATGACCATTTTATACAAATATCCCTGGAGTTACTATTTCCCTGATCGTCGTAGACCTTGCACTTATTCTGGGGATTATTGTGGTCCACTTACAATTGCTAGGGGTAAATGTTCCTATTCGCTTCCACCTCAAACTTGTTATGATTATTCACGAATCTTGGAGGGTCCTTTAGGACCGGCATGGGTACGGAAGGCTTCCATGTGTTGTCGGATAGCTCTTGAAGATATTTGCTCTCTCTCACTATGTTCTTTGTTAGTTAAAATGATGAAATATGATATTCCACCTATCTATAGACCTGCTATGGAGCTAATGAATGCTTCAGTGGCAGATAGATTGATTTTTGATCCAAATCAATGGGTCAATGGTATAGTTGCTCCCCAGGGCTTATCATTTATTTGTGGAATGCGAGCTTATAAGGCTTTACCTCCTGTATGGGATGGTTCTTGTCATTTAGGGGTGTTGGGCCCTGGCTTAATGCCTCTGAAGGAACCGATGGATTTAGTCCTTGAAGCTCGAATTCGTTCAATATCTTCTAACACGTCACATTCGACCCTTCTTAATAGGGTTCAACGATCCCTCCCAAAGCCCACTTTAGATAATGGATGGTATAGATTCTTTGGTCTTTTGTTTCCCAGAGCTGGCATATATATGCTCTGGGAGCAGAGTAAGAAGTTTTCCACCTTGTTAGAACAAGTTACTAATATTTCAACCACTCAGTTTTCACTTATTGCTACTGAGATGGCTGCCATCTGCCAGACTACATTACAAAATAGAATTGCCTTGGATTATGTTTTGGCAAAACAAGGTGGGGTATGTAAGCTTATAGGACATTCTTGTTGTGTCTTTATTCCAGATGGAAATAAGACATTATTTGATAATATTGGGGCACTGAAGAAGGCCGTGGCAAATTATAAAAAAGACACATTGACCCTGTTTGGCACATTCACAACAGAAGGTAGCTGGGATTTTCTTTCCTTCTTTTTTACTGGCCTAGGAGGAAAAATTATTATGTTTCTTCTTACAGTTTTTTGTATTCTTTTTTTAGTCTATTTGGTATTTATGATAATTCGGAAATGCATTTCAGCATATTCAGGGCCTTCTTCAGTTCCTTTGATGGTACAGACTATTAGTCAAAATATTAATTCTACCAGAATCACATGTCCCTTGCCTAATCCCGAGGCAACAGACCTTATATCTGAAATATCGCAGGTGCCTTCATGGACAGTCTCTTCCTTAGGTGTCCCTGAAAATGATGCTATTTATGCTACTATTCCGGATGATAGCATCGAGACTTTATATGCCACCATGAGACAAGGTGTATCCCCTAAACCTGTAGTTATGGAGGCAATAGAAGACCATTCCTATGTCTCCCAATATCCTTAATTTTGCATTGCTTGGTAATAATCATTCTAGTTAGCTAGCTTTTGCTAAAATAACTAAGTAGATTCCCTTCTTGATCTTAAATCATAAAGAGTAAGATTATGTACTACGTATTTACACCCCTGTCGATCATAAATCACAGGAGATGCTACAGCTCCTCTCGAATGTATGGAATTGTCCGTAGGACAAGAAGTGGGATTGTGAGGGGAAAATTATTAGTAGTTTTATAAAGTTTTATGTAAGCTAGAGTGCATTTAATAAGGCCTAGATAACTGATGTATAACCTGTGGGGGCATTTACGGGAAATAAGAGGAACTTACAAAGTGAAGGAAATTACAAATTTGTTGACAGGAACAGAAGGGCTAAAAGGCCAACCGACACGACACGTGTCGGCATCTGTAAATATGGGAAGAGGAGAGAAGTATAGCTTCATATATAGTTAAACGTGCAGTAGAAAGAAATTGATTGCGAGTGCGTGATAAAAGAGCGGATACAGAACGAGGAACAGGGACTATCAAATGATGTCCCGAGACTGAATCAGCAGAACCTTCTACTAACAGAGCAGCTGCAGCAACAGCACGCAAACAGGGGGGTAACCCTTTCGCAACTGGATCTAACACAAGGGAAAAATAAACAACAGGTTTTTTCAAAGGGCCATGAGATTGAGCAAGAACCCCAAGGGCAAAGCCCTCCCGTTCATGGCAATAAAGAAAGAAAGGTTTATCATAATCAGGTAGCCCCAAAGCAGGTGCAGAAGCCATAGCTTGTTTAAGAGCAGTGAATGAAGTTTCAGCTTCAGGAGACCAGGAAAGGGGTTCAGGAACATCATGCAAAGTTAAATTGTACAAGGGACGGGTAAGCTTAGCATAAGCAGGAATCCATTGGCGACAGAACCCAGTCATACCCAAGAAGGAACGCATGGCCTTCTGGGCAGTAGGCTTTGGATGATGCAAAACAGTTTCAATGCGAGAAGGCAAAATAGAGCGAGCACCCTGCTTGATTTGTACCCCCAAATAAACAACTTCAGGGAGACAAAGCTGCAATTTAGACTTTGAAGCCTTATGGCCTCGTTCAGCTAAACCAACTAACAATGCCAAAGAATCTGTTCGTGAAGCTTCTAAAGAGGGAGAAGCAAGCAACAAATCATCAGTATACTGCACTAGGGTTGAGCCTGCAGGAAAAGAAATTGTAGCAAGATCTTGGCGAAGGACTTGCGAAAAAATTGAAGGAGATTCACAGTATCCCTGGGGAAGACAATGCCAGGTGAACTGAAGACCTTCAAATTGAAAAGCAAAGAGGAACTGTGAGTCTGGGTGTATAGGAATAGAGAAAAAAGCAGAAGACAAATCAACAACTGTGAAAAAACAAGCATCAGATGGAATAGAAGAAAGAATTGTGGCAGGATTGGGAACAACTGGATAAGAAGGTATAACAATATCATTCAGACGGCGCATATCTTGCATAAAACGCCACCCAGTGGCCTTTTTGCAAATTGGAAAAATAGGAGTGTTGCAAGTGTGAGAAGGCAGGGAGAAGTGAGGGCCTCAAAGGAACCATGTTTGCTAGGGGAGAGCGCTGTGCACCATGGGGCAGCCTTGGGGGGGACGGCAGGAGGGAGGATGGGCAGAAGGCACACTCGCACCAGAATGAAGAGGGACGGCAGGGGGCGGCTGTCGGGTCAAGTGGGGATTGGAATGTGTATTGCGCTGACTGGATTCGGAAAGTGGAATGTCTGCGGTTTTGCGGTTAATTAGCGGCGCTCCGGGGCGGTAAAAAAGGTGAGATTGTGAGCCAAGCCCTCGTAGGAGGGGGAGGACAGATAGGGGGTATAAAAACCTGTCAGACCTTGCTTCGGGGTTCCTCCATTGCTGCGGGAGGGACCCACCTTTGCAAACGTGCCCAATAAAAACTTCTGTCTACTGGACAACCGAACCCGTGTCTGTCGTTTTCTGACACAAGGGCTCAGAGTAGGGACTAAAATGCCTTGATCAAGAAGAGCTTTAATAACAGGTCGAATTCCATCTTGGGCTTCCTTAGATAAAGGATATTGGGGAATTCGAGGAAGGGGCTTAGTGGGGTCAAGCTGGACACGAGCAGGTTCAGCAGAATTAATACGACCCACATCATTAGAATGAGTAGCCCAGAGAGAATCAGGAACTTGAGCGAGAATAGACGAAGTGGAAGAGGAAGTTATTTGATCTGACTCCAAGGAAAAATTGGAACATGCCGAAGAAGCAGAAGTATGCAAACATGCCAAAACAGCAAACTCATTAGCAGAAGGGATATCTAAATATAACCCATCAGTTGGCTGGTGTGGGTCTTCCGGGCTGTGTGGCCGTGTTCTGGAAGTTTTGTTTCCTAACGTTTCGCCAGCACCTGTGACCGGCATCTTCAGAGGGCAGGAGCACAGACAGGAGCAGTTGTCTCTGTGCCCAGGGTGATGTGACCCTTTTTGTGGGTACAGCCCGGAAGACCCACACCAGCCATCGTATGCCGGCCGTGAAAGCCTTCGACAATACATAACCCATCAGGCTGACAATAAATGGTGCAACCAAGCTTGCACAAAAGATCTCGGCCCAAAAGGTTTACTGGAGAACAAGGACTTAAGAGAAAGGCATGTTCCTGCTGCAGAGGCCCAAAAGAGACAGAAACAGGAAGTGAGACTGGGTGCGGAACAGAAGTATTTGCACAGAAGTATTTGCAATACCTATCGCATTTACCACTTGCTCAGAAGATTTTATCTGAGGAAAATCCTTACCCATTAAAGTAGAAAAAGCAGCTCCGGTATCTACCAAAAATTTAGCTGGCTGATCATTAATTGCAACCAGGAGCTCTGGATCAGAAGGATTAAGAGGAACAAGAGGACAAACAATAGAAGGACTGAAATTGCAGGACCCGGGCTGTCCTATTGTGGAATGGGCAAAAGAGCTGGCAGAGCCCCAGGGGTTTGCAGCCGTGGAAACCGCGATGGCCTCAGAGGAGGAAGAGGAACCATGGAAGGAAATCTACCTCTGGGACGTGGCAAAGTTTGAATCCCCGAAGCAAGGTAGGGACAAACATTGCGAAAATGTCCCTCCATCCCACAACTGTAACAACGATAGGAAGATTGTACTGAGTTATTAGCAGGTGGAAAAGAAGGATATGGAATTCTCTGCTGAGGAGGAGGGTAAGATGGGGGTGCTGGGCTTTCCAAAGCATGAAGCTGTAAAGCCATAAGCTGAACCTCCTTTTCCTCCTTTTGTTTCTTAAGGGAAGAGGAATAGTGGTCAGCTATATCAGCAATTTCACTTGGCCTTCCATCCAATAACATTAACTCGGATGGCCTCAGAAATTTTTGGACGTAAGCCATCAACAAAAAAGGGAACCATGCCTTCTCGAGCATTAGTTCGTGGCTCAGCCACTCCAGAATGCTGTTCAAAAACTACAGTGAGACGCTCCATGTATTCTGCCGGTGCTTCCCAATCAAGTTGACGACAGTTTTTAATTTTACTCCAGTCCGTTTTTACAGGACAAACCTCAGTAATATTAGCAAGTAAACGTGCACGAATATTGGCCAACTCACCAGGGGCTGGGGCCTGAGGGGGCCACGCAGCTTTCTCCTTCAGACGCTCCCATACCCCTTTAGGGCAAATTGCACGCATAAGATCTACCCAGGTTGGATTATAAGCCTCAATTATAGTTTCTAAATCCTCTTTAAATTTATTTGGTTCATCTCGAATATTAGGAAATGAAGTAGCCATATTACGAATCTCAGTCTGAGACCATGGCACATGAACCTGGATAACCTTTGGAACTGACTGTCCATTAACAGTTTCTGTTGACCCAGGCATAGCTCGAAGAGGAAACTGTCCCACTGGCTGCTCAGAGAAGTCTAAAGTCTGTGCAGCACGAGGGGAAAAACCAAATCAACCCCTTTTGGGGTAGATGAGAAAGGAGTTGCACCACGAGTCCGAAGTGCCACTTGATCTCGAGACTGTAGGTCAGAAAGAATAGATGCAAGGGCAGGAGAAAGTGGCTGAGTTGAGGAAGGAGATAAAGCCAAACTTGTGTCCAGACCCAACGTCTGGCTAACCCTATCCACCTCAGCCTTAAGGAATGACTGAGGACTAATAAGCAAATTGTCTGCTGCCTGCAAAGTCCTTTGCACCTCCTGAATAAGAGTAGAAAGGTCAGCAGGTAAGGGAGAAGATTCAGGTGCAGGAGAAGAAGATGAGGCCATTGATGCTGAGGCTAGAGGGGGTCCAGACACAGTAGCTGGAGGAGAAGAAGAAATGGAAGGAGCAGGTATTGCCATAGAAGGAGGCAATGGAGCTAGAGCCACGGGCAAGGGAGGAGGAGAAGGAGGAACATATGGGGGAGGACGAGAGGAAGAAAAACATGGCAAATCCATCAAAAGATCCTCCTCTGCCTCCTCATTAACGGGAACAGAGACAGTAGACAAAGGGCGCCATTTAGAAGTACTCAATCGATTACGGGCCTCCATCTCATCATCTTTCTGAATATCTTTAATTGAGGCTTGCAAATCAGCAATTGATTTTTCCATCTTCTCCTTAGAATGCTTAAAAGATTGCAAATGATGATCCCTACGTCTTTTCTCCATCTCTGCATACCAAATCATAAAGGCAGCCCAGTTTCCTGTCTTCAAGGAATCATCAGCACCCTCTAAACATGCTCGCAAAAAATTAATTCGGTCCCGATCAAAGGTACCTTCCACAGGAAACGGACGTTTAGAATCTTTAGCCGTAAGCAAGTGCCATTGTTTGAAAAAGGGGCAAAATCTGGGACCCCGTGAGTATAAATAAACCAAGCTGGAGTACCTTTCTCAGGAGCATCACTTATCTTAGACTTTCTATTCCCCATATCTTTCAAACAAAAACAACTCAAGCGTAATTGCAAAAACAACAATGTAATAAGGAAGTCAGGCTATTAACTCAAATAGCCAGGCAATAAATCATATGGTTACTTTATAACTTGTTCTCCTTATGTTCCTTTCTGAATTAAGTGCTTGTGGTTACTTTTATATTACTCATACACCTCATACGCTAGACTTTGGAGCTCCACATACACTGCGTACTTAATAGTGCGCCTCAGCCAACAACCCAGTTAGCATACAATCACACTCATTCATCCAGCACACTTCTGTGGGGGCACGAGAGGTCCGCCAATCACCCTTGCTTTCCAAACACCCTGGTCATTGACCATTGGCCTTGCAGAGAGTTGGGTGCGGCTGTAATTGGTTTCTCGCTCAGCCCTGGTCCACAGGGGGAAAATATAAGGAAAACAACACACCATCAACTACTACTTCTTCTATTTTTTTCCTGTTTTCTTCCTGTTTCTGGGTGCAGATCCAGAGGTTCAGGGAAGCGAGCCCCCGTCAATAAGACAGTCCTTATCTACAGAAAAGGGCCACTCCCACTATGCAAGCCTATAGTGGCAAGGGTCACTCTACCTCGGCAAGACAGCCGACCCTTATGTATGGGAAAGGTAGTGGAACCCAAAAAGGGCAAAAAAAAAAAAAAACCCAATTAGGGCAAATCAAACTAAAATGCTGTAAGTCCACGCCTGTCAGAGTCTGCACACTCAATCCCAAAATTCAGTAAATCCTCTGGAGACTAAAAGTTCCATCAGAGATTTCTTTATTCAGGAGAAGCGTACAGCACCATAGTTTGTTGAGCCTAATTCTACAAAGCAAACCCTTGTCCTTTTAAACCCAAATTCCCCCCCTTCTAGCTTTTCTTTCCCGCTTGAAATTCTTCACGCCTTGCCCCGGTTCTCACACCTCTTGGCCTTGGATGCTTGTTTCAAGATAAAGATAACGGCACCTGGCCTCCTCTTCCCCCCTTTTATGGCAGGCCAAGCAAACGGTTAGAATAACATTCCCAGTATTTCACTATTGATCTATGGTTAACAGTAAAAGCAAAAGTTTGGTTAGCAATAAAAGTGAAATAAAAACAATTGAAGGTTCTGGTTTGCGTAGATCCTGACATTCCGCCCTCCAATGGAACGAATGTTCCTACATTCGGAAGAAAATCTGGAAAAGAAGATAGAGATATTACAATGATCATTAATATGGTTACTTAGGTTTGTCAGGGTATTTTGAGGGAAAGTGAGCCAGTAGTTCAGGGGCTTTAACATTAATACTGTCTACCCATTCGTGATGGGTTTGGGGGAAATGTTTCCATTGAATCAAGTACTGGAGTTTGCCTTTATGTTTTCTAGAGTCCAAGATGTCTTTTACTTCAAAGTGGCTTTGTCCCTCAATCATGATGGGTGTTGGTGGAGTTGTTTCTGGATGCCAAGTTTCAGATTGCTTGAATGCTTTTAGTAAATTTGCATGGAAAACAGGATGAATGTTTCTATAATGTTTTGGCAAAGACAATCTAAATGCCACAGGATTTATAACTTTCTCAATTGGGAAAGGTCCCACATATTTTGGAGCAAGTTTTTTAGATGGTTGGGAAGATTTTAAATTTTTTGTAGAAAGCCAGACTAGGTCGCCTACCTTCCAAGGGGGGTTTGCAGTGCGTTTTCTATCGGCGAATTTTTTATGCTGGCTTTTTGCTTTTTCTAGAGATTTCACAATTAGTGGCCACAGACTTGTAATGTTATTTATCCATTGGTCTGTTGAGAGTTCAGGGAGGTTTTTAAGTGGTAATTCTGGAAAGGTGGGAAATCTTGGCCAGAGGCTATTTTGTATGGTGTAAATCCAGTGCTTTGGTGCACTGTGTTGTTATAAGCCACCTCAGCGAAAGGGAGAAGTTCAGACCAATCATCTTGTTGATGATTAGTGAAGCATCTTAAATATTATTCCAATAAGGAGTTAATTTTCTCCGTAGATCCATCCGTTTCCGGATGAAAACTGGAACTCAAAGCTTGAGTAGATCCAATTAATGTAAGAAATTTCCTCCAAAATTTGGAGGTGAACTGTGGCCCGCGATCTGAAATCACCCTCTTGGGGCACCATGGAGGCAGTAGATATGTGTTATGAACAATTTAGCTAATTTTTTAGCATTCGGAATTGATGTGTAAGGAATAAAATGCGCTTGTTTAGAAAACAGATCAATTACAACCCAAATTGCTGTGTTGTGATTGCTCACAGGTAAATCCACAATAAAGTCCATAGAAACTTCTTCCCAAGGTTTTTTTGGAGATGCCACTGATTGTAGAAGGCCCAAAACTTTTCCTCCTCTTTTCTTTGACATTGCACATACAGGACATGTAGAAACATATTCAGAAATGTCTTTTCTCATGGTTGGCCACCAAAATTGTCTACGTAATAAAAGTAAGGTTTTTATAAATCCAAAATGCCCCGAGGTTTTATCATTATGTCCCTTTTCTAGGATTTGTTTACGAAGTGAGAGTGGACATACAGTTTGTCTGCCATCCACCAAGCTTGGTGTTCATGGGTTAGGGTATTTTTATTATTCTGGAACCATTCATCAGAATCTAAGGCAGCGTTTATTTTTTGGAGCAGTTCATTGGTAGGTTTTTGTTTTTGCAGTTTTGCTTGGGATCTGGTTAGGGCCACCGAGCCAGGTTCTGTCTGAGGTGGTGCTTTAGGGATTACCGGGGCAACCACCTGTTCCCTTTGGCTGTTATGCTGAGGCAACCTTGATAATGCATCAGCTAAAAAGTTTTTCCTCCCGGTATGAATTTTAAAGTGAAGTTAAATCGACTGAAGAATTGGGCCCAGCATACTTGTTTAGGAGATAACTTACTTGGAGTTGTGAGAGATTCCAAATTCTTGTGGTCTGTCCACACCTCAAAAAGCTGGGCTCCCCCCTCCAGGAGATGCCTCCAGGTCATAAGGGCCCAGCGTACTGCAAAAGCCTCCTTTTCCCAAACCAGCCACCTTCTTTTTATCTCAGTAAATTTGCGAGAAATATAAGCACAGGGTTTGAGTACACCCTCTTCATCTTTCTGAAGCAGAACAGCCCCAATTGCTACGTCCGAGGCATCGGCTTGTATCACAAATGGCTTGTCAGGGTCTGGGTGTTTCAAAATAGGCTCTGCTGTAAATAAAGCTTTCAGAGCCTCAAAGGCTTTTTGGCACTCCTCTGTCCATGTTAACGGGGCCCCGGCTTTTGAGCTTCCGCTATGACTTTGCCTTTTGTTTTTAGTAAATCTGTTAACGGCAAAGCCACTTGTGCAAAGTTTGGAATGAATTGGCGATAGAAATTAGCAAAGCCCAAAAATCTTTGTAATTGCCTCTGAGTTTTAGGTGGTTCCCAACCCAAAACATCTTTCACTTTTGAGGGGTCCATTTCAATTCCTGCATTAGAAATGCGATATCCCAGGTAGTCTACTTGTGTTCTATGAAATTCGCATTTTGACAGTTTGGCATATAATTGAGCTTTCAACAATTTTTTTAGAACAGTCCACACCAATTTCACATGGTCCTTTAAGTTGTCTGAGTAAATCTGGATGTCATCTAAATAAACCAGCACTCCTTGATATAAATGCTCATGTAGCACTTCATTAATTAGTTGCATAAACACCCCGGGTGCTCCCGAAAGCCCGAATGGGAGGACCTTGTACTCATAGCATCCAAAAGGGGTCGAAAAAGCTGTTAAATGCTCGTCTCCTTCGCGAATTCTTACTCTGAAATATGCCTCCCTTAAGTCCAATTTAGTAAATATTTTCCCCTTTGACAGTTGAGCAAGCAGGTCCTTCATCAAAGGGAGGGGATATTTATTCTCTTTGCAAATTGCATTGAGAACCTATAGTCCGTACAAAGCCTCAAGCTTCCATCTTTTTCCCCCCGAAATAAAACAGGTGCCGCCATGTGTGATTTAGCTGGCTGTATAAATCCCCTTGCCAGATTGGTGTCAATAAATTCCCTCAGAGCGGCAAGCATTTTCTGGGTCATTGAATAAGTTTTCTTTTTTGAGAATTTAGCTCCTGGCTGAATCTCTATAGCACAGTCAGTGTCTCTGTGGGGAGGCAGTGTATCTGCTTCTTTTTTGCTGAATACCGCCTGTAAATCTCTGTAGGGCTCAGGAATGCTTTTAAGGTACTCTGGGTCCAAATCTAGTGTTTTGCCCATGCTGCTAGCTGTTGCCGCCGTTGCATTTTCTGTTTTTCCTGGCTGCTCCGGTCCAAAATAAATTCCATCTGCAAATTGCAATTGCCCCGTCTTCCAAAAAACTCGGGGATCCCACTTTTTCACCCAGTTTGCTCCAAGGATTAGGGCGTAATTCCCTAAAGGAGCCACTAAACATTTAAGAGTCTCTTTGTGGGTCCCTACTTGTAGCTCAAAAAGCTCCGTGCGATACAGCACAGCCCCTCCCCCTGCTTTTGACCCATCCAGCTGGGTGAACACTATGGGAGTCTTTATTTTCTTCACCCTTAGCTCCAACGCGTTAAGCAGTATGGGGCTGATCAAACAGCGTGAGCAGCCGGTATCCATGAGCTAAGAAGCTCATGATCTGAGCCACAGTCAGCTCCTGGTCTTGTTTTTGCTGTCTGTATAGAGCTTCTCCATCTTTGGCTGCAAAGTATATAATCAGTCTGGTTCTGGTACTCACCATCTGGTGATGTCCATGTGTAGAGTCGTCTCTTGTGTTGTTGGAAAAGAGTGTTTGCTGTGACCAGCTTGTTCTCTTGACAGAACTCTATTAGCCTTTGCCCTGCTTCATTTTGTACTCCAAGGCCAAACTTGCCCGTTATTCCGATTACTCCTTGACTTCCTACTTTAGCATTCCAATCCCCTGTGATGAAAAGGACATCTTTTTTTGGTGCTAGTTCTAGAAGGTCTTGTAGGTCTTCATAGAAGCGGTCAACATCAGCTTCTTCGGCATCAGTGGTTGGGGCATAGACTTGGATGGCTTTGATACTGAATGGTTTGCCT
Source organism: Python bivittatus (assembly GCF_059951505.1). Taxonomy (NCBI): domain Eukaryota; kingdom Metazoa; phylum Chordata; class Lepidosauria; order Squamata; family Pythonidae; genus Python; species Python bivittatus. The sequence goes on along the minus strand of NW_028277091.1, from coordinate 24,589 downwards.
TGGATACGCACTGACATCACTCTGTCGTTTTGAGGTTGTACCCCGTTACTGCCTTTGCCACTCTCTTATTGACTATGAGTGCAACTCCATTTCTTCTAAGGGTTTCTTGCCCACAGTAGTAGATATAATGGTCACCCGAATTAAATTCACCCATTCCCGTCCATTTCAGTTCGCTGATTCCCAAGATGTCGATGTTCAATCTCGTCATCTCATGTCTGACCACATCCAGCTTGCCTTGGTTCATAGATCTTACATTCCAGGTTCCTATGCAATATTGTTCTTTGCAGCATCGGACCTTCTTTTCGCTTCCAGATGCATCCACGACTGAGTGTCCTTTCGGCTTTGGCCCAGCCGCTTCACTCTTTCTGGAGCTACTCGGAATTGCCCTCCGCTCTTCCCCAGGAGCATGTTGGGCACCTTCCGACCTGAGGGGCTCGTCTTCCAGCGTCATATCTTTTAGCCTTTTGACATCGTCCATGGGGTTTTCTTGGCAAGGATCCTGGAGTGGGTTGCCATTCCCTTCTCCAGTGGACCACATATTGTCCACTGAGTTATGCAAGCCCCTTCGCCACGACAAGGCAGTGATCCACGAAGGGGCCGCTGCACTAATCTAGGCAAAAAGAATACTTTTACGGGTTTTATGATCTTCACCTGAATGCCCGAATGCCCTGAGAGCTTACCTGTGCGCCCTGAAGCTTGGACACCAAACTGCAGACTTTGGGCGTGCCCTGTGTACCTGGGAAAATTTGGCGGGACCGGTGTGGCTGGGCAGAGCCCCGTGGTTGAGTCAGACGGGGAGCAGCAAGGGGGGAGCGGCAAGAGCTCAAGGAGAGCGCTTGGCTATAGGGAGGAACTTTTTGCTCCAGTCTGGGATCTTTGGGGGTGCTTGATGCTTCGGTCCCATACGCCCAGAGGTTGGCGGAGCTCGGCAGGGGCCGGGCAGAGCTCCGCAATTGTGCCGGCCGATGCGGTGAGTGCACAGTCCGACGAGAGGTCTGGGCCACGGCAGCCTAGAAGTCAGTTGAGCTTGAGGCTGGACCTCTTCGCAGGGCCCCAAAATCAGCTGGATTGGCACTGGAGCACTAGCGGTGACCCAAGTTGTAGCTGGAGTGGTGGCTGGAGCAGTTTGAGTGGGACTGATGGCGAAGGCCCGAGGCCTGGAAATCGGCCTAACAGCTGGTTTGCAATCTGGCACCCGAACAGCGGCTTTGGCCCCTGAGGGCACCCGAACGACTAGGAAGCCGACGGGTTCGATTCCAGGCACAGTGCTGGGGTCCCTTCAGTGGATGTTAGTTGGGCCTCCCTCCCTAGGCTGACAGGCAGGGAGGCAATCCGTCGGTGGATGTGTGAATGTGTGGGTGAGTGTTGCCCTCTACTGACCAGTGAGGGAAGCCAGTGCGTAGGGCATAGTGCGTAAAGGTGAGGGATAAGGCTCCTACGGTGCCGAGAGCAGGAGTTGGAGTGCCGGGGAGCACACAACCACCCCGATTGATTGAGTGCTTGTTAGTGTATGTTTGGATGGGATTCCCTAATTCCCTAATTAGGGAAGCTGGAGGTCCGAGACTGGGGAGAATCGGAGGCCCTGGAGGATTTAGGGCCAGTCATAGGTGTTATGGCAGGAGTCAGAGGGCGGGCTGCTCTCGGGGGAGACGCCCGCAGTGTTTATTACTGGTGGCATCTTCCGGCCCTCTGGACTCAGATCCAGGCCCTGGGCAGCAGACCCACCGCGGCCCTGGCTTTCGGCTGCTGCTGCTTAACGCCAGGGCAGTCAACAACAAGGCCCCCCTTATATGTGATTTGATCACTGAGGAGCGGGCCGACCTGGCATGCATCAGTGAGACCTGGCTGGGCCCTGAGGTGGGGGTCCCCTTTCGGAAATGTGCCCAGCCAGGTTCATAGTGTGGCACCAGCCAAGACCCCAGGGCGGGGGAGGAGGGGTAGCAGTTGTCATCCAGGAGCCTTCAGGGGCACTGCTCCACAAGTGGCCGGTTGTGAGACCCTCTTCCTGAAGTTGGGTTTACGGAGGAGTTGAGGGTCTTGAAAAGGATTAAGAGGCATCTAGAGCACCTCTGGAGGAAAACAAGGACCGAACCTGACCAAACACAGACTAGAGCCGCTATTAAGGCCTACCTTGTGGTGGTAAGAGTGATGAAACGTCATTATCTCTCCGCTCTTATTGCATCTGCAGAATGCCGCCCAACGGCCCTGTTTCAGATCACCCGATCCCTCTTGGGAAAGGAGGGCCCAGTGGCCGCACAGAGGAGTTTTCTGGGCATCTGGAGGATAAAATTGCTCAGATCCATTCCCAGTTGGATACCAAGCGTGTGGCATGGCCTATGGAGATGCCCAGGGTACAGACTTACCCTGTTATCTGGGAACAGTTTGAACATTTGGAACCGAGGAAGTGGACAGGTCCTCTGGACTGTCAGTACCACCACTTGTCAACTACGCCCATGCCTTCCTGGCTGGTCAAGGCCGCTTGGGAGGTGTCGTGTGGGTGGGTCCAGGCGATGGCGAATTCATCCTTGAGGGAGGGGGTGCTTCCAGCCATCTTTCCTCCTCAAGAAACCATCGCTGGATCCCACCATATTAGACACTTTTTGTCCAGTCTCCCACCTCCCCTTTCTAGGGAACGTGGTTGAGAAGGTAGTGGCGTTGCAGCTCCAGAGGATCCTGGAGGAAACAGATTATCTGGACAGGTTTCAGGCCCAGATATGGGGGTAGTGCGTCCATCCTTGCTCTTCTTCACCTCTCAGCAGCTTTCGATACCATCAACCATGATATCCTGTTGGGCCGACTTTGGGAGTTTTGTGCTGGTTCACCTCCTTCCTCCAAGGATGGTCCCAATCAGCGTTGATCCAGCCCACGGCCCTTCTGTTGTGGGGCACCACAGGGTTCAGTACTCTCTCCACTACGTGAAGAGAACATCTACGTGAAACCACTGGGTGAGATCATCCGCCACCATGGGATGAGGTATCGTCGATATGCAGATGATACCCGGATATACATCTCCATCCCGGGTGATCTGAGTGATGCTGTGACTACCCTTTTGCGGTGCCTGGAGGCTGTGGAGGTCTGGATGGGGAACAATGGGCTTCAGCTGAACGCTGGCAAGATGGAGTGGCTGTGGATTGGAGGCTCCTCTGTATCTGGGGGTTTACATCTTTGGTTCTCGATGGGGTTGCACTCCCCAGACAGACCCGGTGCGTAATCTGGGGGTCTTCCTGGACTCACGACTCCTGCTCGAGGAGCAGGTGGCAGTCGTGGCCAGGAGGGCCTTTGTTCAACTTCATGTTGTGCGCCAGTTATGCCCCTTCCTGGATCCGGAGGCCCTCCGGTCACTCACACGCTGGTCATCTCTCATTTAGACTATTGCAACGCAGTCTACATGGGGCTACCCTTGAAGAGTATCCGGAAGCTACAGCTGGTTCAAAATGTGGCCACATGGGGAATTTTGGGTGCCCCAAGGATGTCACATGTAACACCTCTGCTGTGGGAGCTGCATTGGGTGCCAGTTTGCTTCCAGGTACCTGAGAGACCGTCTCGCCCCCATTACATCGACCCATCCCACCCGGTCCGGCAGAGAAGGCATGTTACGGATCCCATCGGTGAGAGAATGTCGACTGGCGGGTCCCAGGAGGAGAGCCTTCTCTGCCCTATGGAATACCCTCCCCCCAGAGGTGAGGCGGGCCCCTACCCTCCCAATTTTCCAGGAGGAATTGAAGACCTGGCTCTGCGAACTTGCGTGGGGCGAGAAAAGAAAACCAACCCTGGGGGCTTCTGGCGCCTTGAAGACGCTCCCCAAGTTTATCAATACGTAATTAACATCACCCTCTTGGAAGTATTATAAAGGAATCTTGTTATAGTGTATTCTAATTAATTGATTAATATTTATTTTATTGTAATGAATATTTATTCTGCTTTTACTGTAAACCAGCCAGAGTCACTCTGTCGTGAGATGGATGGTTGCAAATTTGAAATATAAATAAATAAATAAATAAATAAATATTTTTGTTTTGTTTTTTTAATGGTCAACTACAGCATAGAATTTGGAGACCTGCAAACTCTGTGGTGAAACTGCTGTTGACGTTCATTTTGGGAAATGCAAATTAGTTTCATCCCTTGAAAATGCAGACTGAATTCATTTCTCCTTCATCCCAAGAATGCCTTATGAAATTGGGTGCTGAAGCTAAATCTTTGCAAAGCTGCTGCTTAGGACAGCTTGCAGGATTTAGCCTGGTGACATCATTAAGAGAGCCTCCTTGAGGAGAAGACTACCTTTCCCACAATCCTAGGCTACGACTGGGATGACAGGGCATTCAGGTTTGTTTTGCACTTTGGGGAAAGTAGTGCAGAATGAGTTAAGAAACTGAGCAAGGGAAGCCCTTTCATTTGTCCAAAAAGAGTTTATTCTCGACTTCCAGTGGGAACATGGCGGCTTAAACACCTCTCCATGACAGGGAGAGATGTCACTGCAGCGGGATTGCCGGCCGTCCAATATGCTCCGGATAAAGGAGGAAATCGACCCATTTGGTTTCCTGACAGCTGTTCCTTGAAAGCTAATCGCGGAGGCTGAAGCCTCTGCAAATAGCTCTTGTCGAGCAGCTGGGAGGCAAAGGGAACCGTCTCTGTTCGCCACTGCGGTGCAGCCTTAATGGACACTAGAGCTGACCAACTGTCATTTCTTAAAGACTTTGGTTCCTAACCTTTTGAGCTTCAGACGGACTTTCCTTCGCAACAGATAAGTAAATCTCTTGGGGCTTATCCTTATTTTGGGACTATATTCTTAAATGAAGAAATGGAGTTTTAAATCGAACTGATTAATTCGCAAAAGGCTGGAGGAAAAGTGTAATTCAAAAGAGACTTAAAATTTACGGGTAGTGGAAAAGGAAGATTTATTTGTTAAAAGTTTGTTTTTTCATGAAACTCCATCTGCAGCAACCAGGTTTGTCTTTTCTCCGGGGAAGTTTCTTGTTTGTTCAGTTCTGTCTGCTGATTGGTGGGGCTTTAGAAACTGAGCTAGACTGTAGCTTGATTCCTGTGTGATCCCTTTGAAGTGAGCACACACGCCTGCAATTTCAGCTTGAAAGGCACCAGAGGTGGTGAACTGCAGTTCACTTTCGCTTGCAATTAGCTATATCTGGCTATACATTTTAGTGGTCTAAATGGAAAGAAGAAGAAGAAGAAATGGCTAAAAGAGGCCCCTTGCAGCAGCCGCTAGAAGATAAAATAACTCCTTTAAGTCTAGCTCCAGTAGGAGCTGGATTTAAGTCCCTTGGAAAAAAGATAGAGGAAAAAGTGGATAAGTTGATTAAATTTGGAAGAAAGGTGGAGACTGAACCAAATGTGGAATTAGAGCTCAAAAAAACGTTGGATTATGAAGGTGATCTGAATAAAGAAGTTGTGGGTTTAAATATGGACTTAAGAGGGCCAAAAGGTGATATGGAAAAAGATGTTAGAATGGAATCACCAATGGAATCAATTGATGTTACAATGTTCAAAGAGGACATTCAAATAATGGAGAAGAGTGATCTGGAAAGATTTTTTATTTTGGATTTGCAAATGTAATGTATTGCATCCGTTCCTGGGAAGAGATGAAGAGAAAATATTGGAGATGCTTCTGGGAGAAGACAAGCAGGTGATGGGGAACCAGCTGGTGGGACATTAAAAGAAAGGACTGAAGTTTAAGCTTTTTAAAAGTAAACCAAAGGTTTACAAAGTGAATTTATTGGACAAATATGTTGAGGCTCTCAGTAGTTATTAATGGAATTTGTTTTTATGACCAGAGCTGAGTGACAATGTTTTAAGGATTTTGGTATAAAGTTCACTAAGGATAAGATATATTTGTTATTAAATCTATGCAATTTTTGTTCTTAGACGTGACAATAGTAGTAAGGTTTTGATATGTATAAAGGTGGAAGGCTATGACATTATCTATAATTTTATTTTTTATATATGAGAGCAGCAAGGTTTTTAAATGCGTAGAGGTGGAAACAAAAGATATTATCTATAGTGAAATAATGGTTTGTGAGTTTGAAGGACTTGGCCGAGATGGAGAAATTAATAGTTTTGATCTGAGATAAGACATTGGGTAATTTTACTGTTAATTGGATTGATTTTTTAAAAACTTTTTGTGGGATAAACAAAAATTAAATTATGTTGTATAGGTTTGATTATTAGAAATAAAATGGATTAATCGAAATAATGGCAATTATGTAGCAAATTAGAGCAAGAGTTTGATCCATATTGTTACTTATATCCCTTGTGGAGGGGGTCAGAAGTCAATTCTTTTGTGATTTTTTTTTCTTTTCTGCACTTTTGCCTTTTACTGTTTTTTCTTTTTTCAATTTTTTCAATATTTTCTTTTTCTTATTTTTTATTTTTATCTTAATTTGGTTAGTGTTTTATGCTTCTTTTGAAAAAATTAAATTATAAAAAACAACACAAAAAGGTTATTCTCAGCTCCAGCTACAGGAGAAGAAGGTGACCGTTACATCCCAGGTCTCAATAAATAAATAAATAAATAAATAAATAAATAAATAAATAAATAAATAAATAAATAAATACCATCTTGATTCATTGGGTCCGTCTCCCCTGGAGAGGAGGTGGCCTGGCCCACGTGGTAGAACCAAGTTCAGATGCCTCCTCCAGGCCCAAGTCAGGTGAGGAAGCCCACAGCCACCTGCCTCTGCTCCAGTAGTCCTTCTCAGAGATGCCTCCAAACCGCCACCTTCTCCCCTTGCCTTCTTCTCCTGCTGCCCACATCCCCCAAACACAAGGGGCTTTGGGCCTTCGCCTATGATCCAAGATGCCAACGCCCCATGCAGACCTTCTCCCTGCCTTTGCTGCCCTGCCCAACTCATGGCCCTGGCTCTCATGAGACTCCACCATCACTCGGGTGACCATTATCTCCCTCTTGGGACTGGGCTACCCACATCTTCCTCACTCACCCCACCCATAAGGGTTCTGAGCTAGGATTCTACAGCTTTCAAGCCACCCAAGAGGACCACTCCAGAGATCCTGCCGATCATCTGGAGAGGCTTTGCATCTTCTCGCTGCTGCTCTCGCAGCCATCGGAAGATCAGGCAAGAGTGACTGAACCAAGCACACAGCTTTGGCCGGGAGGCTTGAGCAATGCCCTTCTAGGCCTAGGAGGAGCTCAGGCAAGCAGAGGGAACGTCAGCCTTCCCAGGTAGACCAGACAGGAACCACGACCAGATCAGCTAATTCTATTTTATTGTAAGGCTACATTGACAGAATCTTGCAAGTCTGAAAGTACAATTCTCCCGCCATCTCTTTTACAGCCTGATAAGTGAGGGAGGTTCCTTTCTTTCTCTGCCCGTTATGCAGCTCTGCGCTATGCCCCCCCTTCTTTGATGATTCCCCAGCCAGCATCGACCCCAACACCACCACCACCACCACCACCTCACAAAGTCATTCCCACATACCATTAAAGGGAAAGGCAGGAGGGAGCAGTGATTACGGGCTCAGCTGGCTGGGGCTGGCTGGCTTTGGTGTGGCTGCTGGAGGGGGAGCCCCCCTGTTCAGTTCCAACTGCGCTCGCTTGGTGATGAAGGGCAGGTGGGGGTTGGGCTGGGGATCGACACTGCTGTTTTTCTGCTCTGCCTTCTGGTCCACCTCTTCCTCTTCCTCATCCTCGCTGCCCTCTGAGTCGCTCCGCACATCCTTTTCCAGCTGCAAGAGAGAAACAGAGCTGTGGCCGCCCTTCGGTCCTGCTCGGCTGGAGTCCGTTGGAGGGCGGAAACCTTTGGGGGACACAGAACTGGCCTCTTCCATTGGGGATGCGTGACTTTTGTACAACCCGAGGGCCACACCAGGCGTTGCGTGGCTTGCAGGCAAGCCCAGGGCTCTTTGGGGTGAGGGGTTCACAAGTTTAAGGGGGCATGGGGGCTTTAACAACCTGCAAGGCTAAGACATCCATTTCACCTCTGGCATCTCTCCAAACCCTCAACAATGCCACCATGGTCATCCCCCTCTCCTGAGGCTCTGGGGCTGAGGGACACAGTAGGGATCCTGCTGGACCTCAGCTGGTCTCTGGATTGTACATTTTTGGACCCATTTGGTATGATGAAAACAAAGATGGTGGCACTCCTTAGAAAATTGCAAGAGGGACCTGCAACTGAGATGCTGCAGCATGGAGCGGTTCAGTCCACCTTTTCAGCGACTCCATTCTGTTTCTTAGCAGTTTTAGTGTGCTTGCTTGGGTGTCGTGGGGGAGCAGAGGATCCCTCCTTTTAGTTATTTCCTGAAGGTATTTTGCATCTCTGCAGAGTTTCCAGTCCTTCCACACCCACCGAGCTCACCTTTTATGTGTACATGGTGCTGTTAGGACCTTACAAGCACAACACTCCTGCCTGGCTGCTGGCAATAGAAAGAGCGCTAGGATCGGTTCTCTTCACCCCACATGCCAAGCCAGGCCAGCTACGAACTTCATTGCGGTATTCCCACAGAGTGCTGGGCTGAATTAATGTCACTTGTGGTCAGCTTTATTTCTCATTGTGTTTTGATGGCAAAATTGGGTTAGTTCACAATTCCATGTCTTGTGAAGACAAGAAGAAATTATTTGATTCAGCAATGCAGGTCAAGCAGGTTGTGGAAAACGTTTGGCAGAATGTTGCCTCCTTTCCGACACCACTCACATGTGGGTGGGTGCTGCCACGTGTGGCCTTCTCAGACATCTCGCAGGGACAGTGATAGGGGTATCCAGCCTCCTGTTGCTTCCTCAGGGCCCAAACGGGGGTGGGAGGGGTGGGGGAGCTGACCTGGGTCTCCCAAGCTCATGGGGCAGCCAAACAGATGCCTGTCCTGGCCGGGAGGGCCAACCGCGCTGAAAGGTGCCATCCTTGGACAGCCCCAGGTACACTGAACAACAGCCTTGCACAAGCATCACCAGCCTTGCACAAGCATCAGGACGGATGATCGACAGCACAGGAACCCCCCACTGAATTTCCCTCTCCCATCCCCCCTCTTAACTGACTGCATGATCAGCATCTGGGCAGCGGGCAATTTGCAGAGCAGAGCAGAGCAAATCTCTGCCCTGCAGAGCTTACAATCTACAGTTCAGACTGGGAGAAATGAGAGGTGACAAGGAGGAGAGGCACGTGAGGCCGGGCAGAGCGAGGATCTGCAGAACCAAAGAATCGGGCATCCAGCGCGACAGCGGAGAGGAACTGAAAGTGCAGCAGGGTAAAAGGAAAGCAATTTCTGGTCTCCCCCCTTCCCAAGTGCCCGATTTCTGCCCTTACCTTGCCATGCATCAGGAACCTATAAACCATGCGAATGACCAAGGACAACCAGAAGAGATCAAGGAGGTACAGGACTATCAGAAGCGCGTTGAAGAAGTAGTAGCCGAAAAAAGGCTGGAAGAGCTCCGTGAAATAGTAACACGTGTTGTAGAGAATCCTTTGGGGGTGCAAAAAGGAGGAGGAAAAGGGTTACGCTTGTATTGCTTCTCAGCACTGTTTAAGGCTGGGATAATCAATCGGGTCAGGAATTCTGGCAGGGCGGTATGTATTAGGGCTTCAAAAATGAGAACTAATGATCTCAATGGCTTCAGTCAACATTGATGTTGAAATAATGGAGAATAATAGATGCTCTGCCTGGTCCAATGGCTTCTCAAGGCTTCTGGCATTCCTTAGGTCAGGGCTACCCGATCAGGACTGCGCACATCTGCACAGCCACTAAGAGGCAGGAAAGGTGCAGATTCTGGTCTGTTTTCTTTTTCGCCTCCTTCTGCTGCTCAGATGCAGATACAGGCGTTTCCAGCGCTGACAGCCCTAACTTAAGAAGTCCTGTATCCCAACCTCTGCTGCAGTTGAGGGCCCAGGCTGGTCGTTACCGTTAATAAATACGGCGGAACGAGGTTTAGGCTGTAAGCTATATGCAGCAGGGACCTTTGCCTCTGCCTCACATTGTACTCTGGGGAAAATTGTGTAAGCACAGAGAGATTTGGGAAACACGGGGCACTTAAAATAAAGCATCGCTTTGCTGCAGGTTAGAGCTCCAGATGACTCATTGGCCATATCCGTCCACTTCATTCACACCAAACGAGCACAGATTGTCCTCCTTTAGGAGCCAGAATTGGGACCGGCAACTGGGTCGGTAAGCAAAGAAATCGCTAAGTGAAACCGCCTATGCGCTTAAGATCTTCCTTCAACTTTCCTTCGCTTTACAGACCGGCGAAGGTCATCAATGTAAGGACAGGTGGCAAAGTGACTTTTTCATCACCACCGTAACTGCGAATGGTTGCGAAACAAGGCAGTTGCAAAACGAGACATTCTGTGGCCGTTTAGTCCCTCAGTCCCCCTCCCTCCCTCAACCACCGACTTTTTATTTCCCGAAAATTATCACTGCTACTCCTGCAACCTGAGGAGTTTTCCTGGCCTTGATGTCACCTCCCACTTCTGGTGGTTTGATGGGCTACATGGAGGTTCAAACTGCTACTTGTAGAGAGCAATGACAAGCTGAGGTGTCCCAAGGTGTGTGGGGGTGTCAAAAAAGTCAAGATGGCGCTGCAACTGTGCCATCAAACCCCGCCCCCCTTTCTGCATGCATTCCCGAAACGTACTTGAATGGAAAAAACACCAGGCAGTTGAAGAGGTATAATGCTGTGAATATGAAAAAGAGGGTGTTGCAAGTCTTCTGCCACTTCAGGTAGTTAAACATCTTCGCGAACTGGGGAAAAAGAGAAAGAAAGAAGCAGAAATTGTTGAGCGGCTGAGGTTCCTATTGTGAAAGGACTTGACTTTCAGGATTCGGGTTCAGGTTTCTCTACATTTAAACTGCAGCGCCCATCTTCTCTCTCCCACGAAGGATGCTGGGAATTGTAGTTTGGGGAATATGTAAATGCCCAAGAGAAACATGGCCATAGGTTAGCTTACAAGCCTGTCTTAGTCTCCAGCAGCTCAAACCTGTTCCAAACCTCCGGTGCTGAATGCAGAACAAGTGCAAAGTCATTGTTTCAGACTGAAAACTGGGCATCTGAAATATGAAACAATTCCAGCTTGAATCGCTTTGCACGCTGATGCTATCTCTGAATTGTTTAGGCATTTGTTTCTCTTCCTTCAAACAAGCCTTTAAATTGGGACTACGGCACCAACAATTTAGCCAGTCTCAACACACCTGGAGGGCTACAGGAAAGAGAAGGCTAGTATAAATTCCTTTCTTGATTTATTTCCTTTTTCCAAAGAACATGAAAGAGGTTTTTTTCAAAAAGAGAAGGGGAAGAATCTGTTCTTCCTTCTTGGGGTAGAGGAGGAGTGTTCCTGAGCATTAACTTACGTGCAGGAAAACATCTTGAGGTTCGTGTATAATCATGACAACCAAACCGATACGGATGTAATTGGCGCAGTATGAGAAACTCATCAGGAGGAGGGCGGCCCCATGGTGGACAATTTCCTTACAAAAGTCCTGCAGCAAGAGAGAGGATTCAACTGATGGATTTTGTAGCTGCTCATGGGGGCCAGACACCCCCATTATGGGGAAGGGGTTTAGAGAGGAATGTTTTGCATCTGCAGATATACCCAACTAGTGCCCTCGTTTTTCACTTTTTCTCTTCATTTGATTGATTCTGCAGTTTTAAAATTAGCCGCCCAGAGTCTCCTTGGCGAGATGGGCAGCCACTTAAATCGACTGAAAGGCACAAATGCTGGTTGTGGGCCAAAAGGAGGAACCGTGTTACCTCCTGGATCCGAATGGGGCTTCCTGACCAGCCGGACCGATCTCTTCCGCCAGAGACCACTCACCGTCCATTTGACTTGAAAAGGCGGCATAATGACCAAGGAGCAGTAGAAGGAGAACTGCGTGAGGTAGTAGCCACAGATGCTGGGCTGGAGAGGCTGCAACGCACAAGGGGACGGGTGGAAGGAAGAGAAACGGCGTCATGCAATCCCAGCTCTCAGCTTCCCAAGCTAAGATAAAGCAGGGCTGGCTGGGGAATTCAGGGAGTTGGAGTCCACACATCTTAAAGGTCCCAGGTGTGAGAAACACTGTCCTCGAGAGCCCCTACAAGCAGGGTCTTCCCTTGACATTTCATTTCTATCTCCCTTTTCCTTTTCAGCCCCCTCCCCCTTTTTTGGTGCAATGCTCCAGACAGGAAAGGGGGCCACCGGGACGGGGATGGAGGTCCGTGGCAGAGATGTGAGCGTGAGAAGAGGCCACAGCAACACAAGCGGCCAGATCTTCCACACGTGTACATTCTTGATATGTAAAGATGAATTATGAATCGGTCAAGCTGTGAGGTCAGAGCAGACCTCAAGGGATTCTCTATTCTATCTGCATGGAAAAGTTGAGCCAACCCTGATCAAACCGTCAGCTTGTGCTAGAAGTTAGAAGGAATGCTGTGACTGTACCAGATGTCAGGCAGTGGAACAGGCTGCTGGAAGCAAAGGCTGGAGGGTCTGGAAAAACATTGAATGATGCACTGAGCAGGGGCTGGACTAGACAGACTCTACGGTCCTTCCAACTCTATGATCCTATGACTTCAACCAGTAGTTTGTAACACCTCTTTGACCATAAACCACAGGGTCCAAACATTTCCTGTAGGATCTTCCTAAGACCTTTTCTAATCTTGCTTTTGAAAATTTTTGCAAATACTCTGCTCCTTCCCACCTCTCAAATTACAATTATTGTTTTGTCTGTTTTCAGCAACCATGAGCTCTTCAAAGCAATTGTCTGAGCATTTGAAAATGAGGATAATTCACTCTTGCAAAGCTCGGGAAGTATGGGTGAACGGATGGATGGAGAGATAGACAGATAGATAGTTGATAGAGAGAGATAGAGTGATAGATAAGGAGAGAGGGGAGAGAAAGAGAGAGAACTAAACACCCCCAGTGAGAAATTTCATCTATGACAAACATTGCCTGAAAAACATTGTGTGGCTACAAGGAAGAATGGATTCAACAAAATATCAACATATCTTAGAAGGAACAGTCCCAAAGCCAGGGAAGGAACTGAAGCTGAAAAGAGACAGTTCAGCAAGACAATGGTCCAAACCATTTTTTTCCACTGTCTCCTGCAGAACTTTATGGTTCCGTGAAAACTTGATGGAGTGCTGTGAGGGACTAACGGCAGAAACCTTTCATTTCAGCACAGCCAATTTTCTATCACTAGAGCTTTGAGCAAGGTGTTGGGGGAGCATATTGAATGGCCACCTTGGTCCCTAAACCTAAATATCACTGAAAATATTGGGGGAGACCTTAAACAATGCAGGCGAGCAGATTGAAAACTTTTTCTCAGCTAGGAGAGTTCTGAAAGGAACAGTAGGAAAATTCCAAACCAGGAAGAAAGTCCTGGTGCAAAGAACATCCAAAATTCTACATCTACCACATTCACCATTTTCTTACTCTGAATCTGTACACAACTGCTCAGAAATAGTAAACAGGCATCCACATTTGCAGAAAGGTGTGGTATTCAACTTCGTACCATGTAGAACCTGTTTCAGCTGTTGTACTCTTAGGGATTCACTGACATGTATAAACTTTTGCATACAACTCTAGGTTCAGGCTGGCTAGTATACACTAATTTTCATCGCTCCCCCTCCTGACCACACCATCCCATGGTTTTGCCCCGGACAACGTGTGCCTGTTATGCTTGCACTTGTTCTCATGTGGTATTCCTTATAACTGTTTAATCACTCAGGAGTGTTTCTTTGTAGCTGTAAGAAATGGAAATAATTGAATTTTTAAGGCTTGAATAAATGCTATGAATGGAAAGGCAGGATGCATTGCAGTTTCATGCCATTTTTGCAAAGGGGGATGCTAGTTGATTAACAATTTCCATCGAAATGTTCCTTCAAATGTCTCCCTGACTCCTTACCTGCTGCGGGTACCCAACCCAACATTGGCGGAGATCCCAGAACCAGGGTTTCTGCAAGAAGACACAACGTATTAGGAATCACGTCATACCAGCCCACCAACACTTCCCTGGAGCTGCCTTTTAAGGGGATGATGGGAGGGAAAGGAGACCACTGCTTGAAAAAGCAACTGTGGTCACTAAAAGGTTTGAAAGAGGATGAACAATGGAGACTTTCCTGCACTCCCAACGTTTTCTAACCCAAAAGGGAAGCACGAAATGTTGGGGGCCGGGAGGCAGAGGAAGAGTCACCAGCTGAATTACACACGGCAAACTCTCTTGTTTGACAACAACCAATGAAAGTGGGGAAAGAGCTGGAACTCACATCGTAAAGGACGGCCAACCCCGTGCAGAAGGAAATAAAACAGTAGATGCCTCTCCAGCTGGAAAACAATCAGAAAATACATCAGGGCATATTGGACAGCAAGCCGGGAGATCCAGGGATTCCAGAGCTAGAAGGGAACGCAAAGGTCATCTAGTCCAGCTGACTGGGTGCAAGACATTCCCTGCTCCAACGGCCCTCACTTCCACCTTCTGAAGGAGGGAAGAAGTTTTCCAATGCTTAGCTTTTCTTGTACTTGAGCCGCTTGGTCCAAATTCTGACCTCTAGAACAATCCAAAATTCCTCTTCCCTTCCCTGAATCTGATTGTTACATAAACACTGAAAATGAAGATTTCGTCAACTCCTGGTGAAGTCATGGTGGCTTCTACAGATTTTCATTTTTTGGCTAGCACTGCTCTTTTCTCGGATACTTTCCCATTTCCACTCTAGCCCACAGACCTGGGATTTCTTCCCATCCAAGTATTAACCAGGTTTGACCCTGTTTACCTTCCAAATGAGAACCCAATCCCACATCCTAACAGGGCTAGACACCTGGTTCAGTTGGGGATCACACATGGAGCACTGGGGATACGGGGGGTGGATTCTTCAGCAGTTGCAGTAGGAGACACGCCTGTCCGTCCACAAACTGCCCGCCCTCCTTGGCACGGCCAGTCACAAACCACCCACCAGATGTGCTCTCTAACAACCCAATGGGGCCCTCAACTGCTTGGGGGGCCAAAGGCACTGCTGCACATATTATAACACTTCCCTTTGCATCACACAAACCTCCTTCTGGAATCATTCACAATCCTCTTGGAGGGTCCGATGGGACAGAGATCCTGCTGGGCACTAAGGGGTGCACCGGTGCCCACGGGCTGCACGTTGACCACCCCGCCCCAACAGCTCCCACTCACCTGGCTTCAGAGAATTTCTTCGTCAAGCTGGGCCGGTCCTGATTCAGGCGGCATCGAAACCACCTCTCTACCTGCCTTGGCTGGAGGTCGCACTGCTTGGCCAAGCTGCTGACCTCCTCCTGGAACGCAGGACGCAGAAGCAGGTCAGAGGAGCTGTAGATCCGACCCCGAGACCCCCTTGCTGGGATAAGGCACAGCCCCCCTTTTTAAAAAGGGAAACTGAAGCAGTTTGCTTTGCAGAATCTCCCTGCACCTTTTCCCCCTTGATACCAAAATGGAACGGGTTTAGATGCTCCAATTCCTTATCCCACATTCCCTTCTTCGGGGTTGTTTTTCCAAATTTTCTCTCTGATGTACAGCCTTTGGATCCACTAGTGGCCTCCCATCCAAGGTCTCTCCAAATGACCGGCCCTACTCAGCTTTTAAATCAGCCAGTGTCTACTTTATAAGGCCAGTGAAAATCAGGAGTATTTTATCAAAGGCCAGAGTTTTAGCTCCCTTAGCCACACCTTCCAACACGTGTGGAAGAAACTCACCTTTTGGGGACGTTTCCTCCGCTTCCTGTAAAAGGCTTCCAGGATGGGGTTTGGAGAAGGTTTCCGCCGCACCTTTTCTCGCAGGCCCAGTTTTCTGCTCAGGGGCGCGCCGATGTGCCTGGGAAAGGGAACGGCTGGGGTCAGACGAACGCTGGCTAACGTTAGCCGGCCCTTGGCTTCCACGTTTCACGCTCTGCTCAGGAACAGGCACGTGAAACCAAAGCAAGGAAAACAAGGCTCCTGAGCATCAGCTGCTTGTCAAAAAAATTGGTGAACTATAATAAGGAATACAACGGCTGCGACAGAATAAAGTAGTATTTGAATAATAGTGATTAAGATCACACTTAAGGGAGTATAATGTGAACATAGCAGGAGCTCAGTCCCTTAACATATTATTCTGTATTCTGTATTCTGAATTAAATCTAGAACATACACAAACATATTGCTCTGTCTTCTCATTTTTACAGTATAAACACATTCAAAAATGGATAAGGAATATATTTCTTGAATGCATTCTTTAATATCGGGAGTGAGATTAACCCTAGCAAGACTGAGTGGCTTTGGGTTCTGGGTCCCCCTGGTTCCGGCCATTCTCCGTCTCTTGTTCTGGACAGGGCTGCACTGCCCCAAACAGGACCAGTGCGCAATTTGGGGGTCCTCCCGGACTTGTGGCTCCTGTTCAAGGAACTGGTAGCAGCCAAGACTGGGGGGGGGCTTGACCGAGTTTCACATTGTGCCCCAATTCTGCCCTTTCTGGACTAGGAGGTGATTAGGATCAATAAGGAATGTCAGGAATGATGATGACGATGATGATGTCATTTTCAATTTCCCTTGCTTCTCGTTATTGTCAAATTCAGTTTGTGAAAAATGGATGCGAAAAGCGAGGTATAAAAAAGGGATCGTCCACTGTTTCAAGAGACGTCAGGCTTTTGGGTGGGGAGGGAAGGAAAGCTCGCTCCAAACAGTTTCCGTTGGCCAAGAGCTTGCCTTTCGAAGAACAAACGGAGGGCGACCAGCAGGACAGCGATGGGGAGGCCGAGCAGGAGGTGTCGGGGTTGGGGATAGTGGATGTTCTCCGTCTCCTGCATGTCCTCCCAGGTGATCCCTGGAGGTAGCCAGTACTCCTGTCTCCAAAGCCACCGCGTGAGCTGCGCCATCTCCCTGGGGAGGAGAGAAAAAGGCAGGGGGTGAGATGGGGCGCTGCAGGAGTGTTTCCGGAAGGAGGGTCCTCTCTCAGCCCTTCCAGCCGAGGCTCAGGGGAGCAGCGCTCCTCCATCTTCCTTACCTCCCAGCAGCCCTTGGAGGTAGGCCAGGTCAGGGAACAGACCACGCAAGGACTACTGGACTCTGCTGTGACGAAGTGTCACAACATAATCTTGAAAGCCTGCCAGAGTTTCCCTCGGCCCCCTCTTCTACCAAAGAGAATCACGGCAGAATTATCTTGTTTCTTAACCTTTATTGATTTTCGATAAACAATGAAACATAAGATAACAGAAAAAACAAAGAGAGAAAAGTTTAGAAAAAAGAAGTTAAACGTGCAGAAAAGGAAAAGAAAAAGAGAGAAAAAATAGGTGAGTTCCCACTTTCTCTGTTGCAGATACAAATATTGAATACATACCGCTTTTACTCTAAGAATAGAACCAATATAAAGTACTTCTCTAATCCGAATAATTATCAAATGTTGCGCAGAGTGCAGCAATACACCCAGGAAATTGCCAAAAATACACATCAGCATGAGAGATTTACAAAATGCAATGTCCGTATCTCGTTCTCCAAAGACATCCAGCCAGAAAATATAAAATATCTGGTTGTTTATTGATAAAAATGCAAAACTCCATAAAATACAAGTTTCATACAAAATATAGGGAAAAAAACACTTCTTCTCATGTATTTAGCAACCAAGACTTAACAACTACCCAGGTATAACAAAGTCTCTAGCTAAACAAACTCTCAGAGAAGAAGTACACTACTTGGTTATTAGTTACTACCACATAACCCATAAAAACGGACTACATGGTGGCGAAAACTCTACTGAGGGGCTGGGCATATAATCCTCCCGTTTTATTATCACCCCTTGAGTAACTAGCATACAAACGCCAATAGGTGGAAGTAAATAGCAGTAGACGTGCAAACCAGCAATAACAATTTTCACATGACTTACTTAGCCATAACAATCCGTTTTGAAGATAACGAGCTGCACTTCTTCCCATGAGAAAATCCTAACACAAATCCCCAAATCAACATGGCACTAGGGCATAATGCCGAGCAAAAAGGAAGAACAAAAGCGATTTCAAAATAGAAACAAGGCTAACCCCCCCCCACTTTTTTAATCTCAATATACTATGTCACCTTCTCCGCCACTGCCATTATTGTCCAGTCGTAAATATCTGCGTGTTTTGACCTCTGGGTGCGTAGCAAAAGCTCAGTAGTGTTACCATCTACCATCCTCCCTTCCCAAAGGCAATAGGAAGCACTTCCATCTCACTCGTATTTCCCACCCACACTAACATCCGCTTACACAGTCCTAGCAACTTCCTCACTCAGTCTGAATCAACAAGAAACCCCTCTAACCACTCTCAGGGGTCGCAGTCTATATTCCTCTTTCCTGCTATCAAAGAACAGTAATCCTGACCGCATCGTCAGACAATCCTGGTCCCAGGAAGTTACCATTAATCTGTCAGAAGCCACAGCCTATGTTTTAACCATGATCAAACAGGTTTACTTTGTACACTTTCTGTTTACTTTGAAGAAAGTGGTCATACTTTCATCCTAGCACGTACTACCCCACAGATTGAGTCTTTATTTTTTTCTGCTTAGCTGATTCTTTCAGGAGCAACTTCAGTACGCTCTCTTTATCTTTCAGTAATTTAAGACCTTCCTTTTGGAGATCCAAAATAATGTCAATATTAGACTGATCCAAGTTCTCTTCGCTTTGAAAGAGTTAACTCTTTGAACCTAGCAAACAGCGCCCACAAGTTGAATCTTTACTATTTTCCCCTCGTCTTCTTCTCTCAGGAACCACTTCAAGAAGTTCTCTTTATCTCTCAGTGATTTAAAACGTTCGTTTTGTAAATCCAAAACAATGTCATCATTGGGCTGATCCAAAATAACTGAAAGTCCAAAATAAGATTCTTTTTCTTTAAAGTCCAGTAAAATATCCATCTCTCTTTCTTCTTCCATATCTGTATTATCCATATTGTTCTCCAAGATACCCAACTTATGTCCAACTTGCTTCACATCAACAGCAGCCTCATTGAATTTCACATTGAGTTTCTTGTTCAAATTATCAAATTTATCCTCCAGGACTGAATTATTTTTTCTGCAAAGTTTTGAAACCTAATATTGAAACACTCATCCCTGCGGTTTGCCCTCTTAGTAGCCATGGGCACTAGCGCTCTCCTGTGTCCGAAATACAAATTACATTCCAAAGTAAGTAAAGAGTGAAAGGGAGAAAGTCCCTTTATTTTATTTAAGGTTCGTCTCCAATCAGCACCAATTAAGTAAGAAAACAAAGCAGAGTTCACACACTTCCCATGTCCACATTCCAGTATCACAAACCCAAGTGCAGATTTGCCAGGAAAAATAATAAAAAAGAATTTCTTTTCTCTTGCTTCTTACACATTTATAAAAAATCCAAGCTTTTGCCTTTTTTGCTGAATATACAAAACTATTTAACCTAATCAAGGGTAAGTGCAAATGTCTGGGGGGGGTTTCGGCTTCGTCGCAGCTTGGAACTTGAAGGTAACTCAACCTCCCAGCTGGTCACTCACCAGTCGATCCTGAAAGTCTCCATTTCGAGGTCTTCTGGCTGTGAAAAGCAGTCCGGAGGTCATATGGGATGATTTCTGGGATTTCCCTTGGATCCGGAGAATTCGTCAAGCTCCAGGAAGCCTGCCTGAGCCTAAACCTTCTGCGACAACGACCCTCCGCTTGAAAAGGAGAGCCTAGCGTGCAGCCATTTCTCACCGGAAGCTCCGAAAGGCAGAATTATCTTGAGTTTCTTTCTCATCTGCTCTTCCTTCCCAGGGCTAAAGTCCTTGACAGCCAGGCACTCCTCCTTCAAGATTATCTCCAGACTCCTCCATACCTCCCTACATTCAAGCCCAGGTTAGGACCCCCTCGTGGTGTAGAGTTTCCAACTCCCAGGATCCTCAGCAAGCTGGGAATGCTGGGAATGAAACTCCATGCATTGAGAGGGTATCAGGATGGGGAAGCCGAGACTGGGTTAGACAGAGAAGACGGCAATGTTTTTAATGCCCTCTCCCTGGTTAAATCCTGTCCATAGGACTGGACAGTTGCATACCAAAAATCCTTTCTAGGGAATCTCCCGCCTCCCCACCAAAAAAGGAATTCAGCTTTATGAGAAGCAAAACGTTGGGTGAGAGATGCTAGAGGTCTTTTTTTTTATATAGTAACTTTTATTAAAAGCTTTAGATACAACAATAAACATTAAGACAAATTAAAAAGAAAAGAAAATAGACCCTAAGAAAGCAACTTCCCATCCTCATCATCAGTATAAATAAATTTGTGATCTCTTCACCCCCTCTTCATTAACAGATAAAAAACTCTGCATCCCAGAACTCATCTCTTAACTATAGGCAAATACAGTAAGTAACGTCTTCTCCAATCCAGGTGTCAGCAAGAAGTCCAAACAGAGCCCTAAAATCACAGCATTAATTAACATACCTAAAACTCCACGTTCCACCTCTCAGCTCTTAGCTGTAAGCAAAGCCACATTTAAAGGGCATAAAGTGGTCCCGTATCTAGGGGAAACAAAAACACTGAAGTCTGACGTGACAAAGAGGGGCCATTTCTCATTCACAAATATCCCTTTTTCGAGCATAACTGTAGGGAAAAAAGCTTAAACACCCTGTTAAGTCTAAGCAAACCCAATACAGAACATTTTCCCACTCCAAGTGCCAACAGTTCCAAAGAGATCCACCCCAAAGAGCAACATATCCCATTCAAATAAACGTTCTGTATCTCAACCCTTAACTATTAGCAAATCCACATTTCGCACATATGCAGTAATCCCAGTATCCCAATAGAAACAAAAGACTAAAATTTAATGTAACAAAGAGGGATAATTTCTCCTTTAAGAAGAACAAGTTCACCAAAAGAGAGAGAGAGAGAGAGAGAGAGAGAGTGTTTGGTGTTGAAGAGGCAGTTTGGTGTAGTGGTTAAGGTGCTGGCCTAGAAACCAGGAGATGGAGGGTTCTAGTCCCGCCTGAGGCTTAAAAAACAGGCTGGATGATTTGGGCCAGTCCCTCTCTCTCAGCACAACCCACCTCACAGGGTTGTTGTTGTGGGGAAAATAGGAGGAGGAAGGAGTATTAGGTATGGGGAAAAAAGGCGAGATAAAAATCTAAAAAAACCATAAAACCTTCCAGACTTTAAGTAAAAAGACAGCTAAATACAGATTAGGTAAAGTAACTATAGGGGGAAAAAGTATAAACACCATGTTACATGTAAGCAAATCCATCATTTTTCCAGTCCAGATATTAACAAATCCAAAAAGAAGCATCTCCCATTTTGTTGTTGTTGTTGTTCAGTCATTAAGTTGTGTCCGACTCTTCGTGACCCCATGAACGAAATCGCGCCAGGCCTTCCTGCCCTTCACTGCCTCCCTGATTTTGTTCAGTTTCATGCTCATTGCTTCAGTGATGCTATCTACCCATCTCGTCCTCTGTCTTCCCCTCCTCCTTTTGCCTTCAGTTTTTCCCAGCATCAGGGTCTTTTCCAAGGCGTCCTCTCTTCGCATTATGTAGCCAAATTATCTGAGCTTGAACTTCAGTATCAATCCTTCCAATGCGCAGTCAGGGTTGATTTCCTTTAAGCTTGACTGGTTTGACCTCCTAGCAGTCCAGGGGACTCTCAAGAGTCTTCTCCAGCACCACAGGTCAAAGACATCAATTCTTCGGCGCTCAGCCTTCTTTATGGTCCAGCTCTCACAGCCATACATTGCTACTGGAAAAACCCTAGCTTTGATTATGCAGATCTTCGTCAGCAAGGTGACGTCTCTGCCTTTTAATAATGCTGTCTAGGTTTGCCATAGCTTTCCTCCCAAGGAGCAAGCATCTTTTAATTTCATGGCTGCAGTCTCCGTCTGCAGTTATCTTGGAGTCCAAATAAATGAAGTCTGTTACTGCTCCCATTTCTACCCCTTCTATTTGCCAGGAATTGGTGGGTCCAGATGCCATGATCTTAGTTTTTTTAATGTTGAGTTTCAAGCCAGCTTTCGCACTCTCCTCTTTCACCCCCATCAAGAGTCTCTTTAGTTCTTCTTCACTTTCTGCCATTAGGGTGGTATCGTCTGCATATCTGAGGTTGTTGATGATTCTCCCTGCAATCTTAATTCCGGCTTGTGATTCTTCCAGCCCGGCATTTCTCTTGATGTACTCTGCATATAAGTTAAATAGGCAGGATGATAGTATACAGCCTCGTCGTACTCCTTTCCCCATTTTGAACCAATCGGTTGTTCCGTTACCGGTTCTAACTGTTGCTTCTTGGCCCGCATACAGATTTCTCAGGAGACGGGTAAGGTGGTCTGGTACTCCCATCTCTTTAAGAATTGCCAGAGTTTGTTGTAATCCACACAATCGAAGGCTTTTGCATAGTCAATGAAGCAGAAGTAGATGTTTTTCTGGAACTCTCGTGCTTTCTCCATGATCCAGCGAATGTTGGCAATTTGATCTCTAGTTCTTCTCCCTCTTCAAAACCCAGCTTGTGCATCCTGTAGTTCTCGGTTCACATACTGGTGAAGCCTGGCTTGTAGGATTTTGAGCATAACCTTGCTACCATGAAATGAGCGCAATTGCGCGATAGTTTGAGCATTCTTTGGCATTGCCCTTCTTTGGAATTGGAACATAAACTGACCTTTTCCAATCCCGTGGCCACTGTTGCGTTTTCCAAAATTGTTGGCATATTGAGTGCATCACTTTAACAGCATCATCTTTTAGTATTTTAAATATCTCAGCTGGAATACTGTCATCTCCACTAGCTTGGTTGTTAGTAATGCTTCCTAAGGCCCACTTGACTTCGCTCTCTAGGATTTCCGGCCCAAGGTCAGTGACCACACCAGCATGGACATCAGGGACGTTATGATCTTTCTTGTATAGTTCTTCTGTGTATTCGTGCCACCTCTTCTTAATCTCTTCTGCTTCTGTTAGGTCCCTGCCTTTTTTGTCCTTTATCACACCCATCCTTGCACTAAACGTTCCTTTGATATCTCCAATTTTCTTGTAGAGATCTCTAGTCTTCCCCATTCTATTGTTTTCCTCGATTTCTTTGCATTGTTCATTTAAGAAGGCCTTCTTATCTCTCCTTGCTATTCTCTGGAAATCTGCATTCAGTTGCTTATATCTTCCCCTTTCACCCTTGCTTTTCGCATTCCTTCTTTCCACAGCTATTTGTAAAGCCTCCTCAGACAGCCATTTTGCTTTCTTGCATTTCCTTTTCTTCGGGATGGTTTTAGTTGCTGCCTCCTGTACAATGTTACGGACCTCCGTCCATAGTTCTTCAGGCACTCTGTCTACCAAATCTAATCCCCTAAATCTATTCATCACCTTCACTGTGTCCTCACAAGGAATATGACCTAAGTCACCATACCTGAGTGGTCTAGTGGTTTTCCCTACGTTCTTCAATTTAAGCCTAAATTTTGCAGTAAGAAGCTCATGATCTGAGCCACAGTCAGCTCCTGGTCTTGTTTTTGCTGTCTGTATAGAGCTTCTTCTTCTTTGGCTGCAACGTACATAATCAATCTGGTTCCGGTACTGACCATCTGGTGATGTCCATGTGTAGAGTCGTCTCTTGTGTTGTTGGAAAAGAGTGTTTGCTGTGACCAGCTTGTTCTCTTGACAGAACTCTATTAGCCTTTGCCCTGCTTCATTTTGTACTCCAAGGCCAAACGTGCCTGTTATTCCGATTACTCCTTGACTTCCTACTTTAGCATTCCAATCCCCTGTGATGAAAAGGACATCTTTTTTTGCTGCTAATTCTAGAAGGTGTTGTAGGTCTTCATAGAACCGGTCAACTTCAGCTTCTTCGGCATCAGTGGTTGGGGCACAGACGTGGATGACTGTGATACTGAATGGTTTGCCTTGGATTCGCACTGAGATCATTCTGTCGTTTTTGAGGTTACTGCCCCCGTTACTGCCTTTGCCACTCTCTTATTGACTATGAGTGCAACTCCATTTCTTCTAAGGGTTTCTTGCCTACAGTAGTAGATATAATGGTCACCCGAATTAAATTCACCCATTCCCGTCCATTTCAGTTCGCTGATTCCCAAGATGTCGATGTTCAATCTCGTCATCTCATGTCTGACCACATCCAGCTTGCCTTGGTTCATAGATCTTACATTCCAGGTTCCTATGCAATATTGTTCTTTGCAGCATCGGACCTTCTTTTCGCTTCCAGATGCATCCACGACTGAGTGTCCTTTCGGCTTTGGCCCAGCCGCTTCACTCTTTCTGGAGCTACTCGGAAGTGCCCTCCGCTCTTCCCCAGGAGCATGTTGGGCACCTTCCGACCTGAGGGGCTCGTCTTCCGGCATCATATCTTTTAGCCTTTTGACATCGTCCGTGGGGTTTTCTTGGCAAGGATCCTGCAGTGGGTTGCCATTCCCTTCTCCAGTGGATCACATATTGTCCACTGAGTTATGCAAGCCCCTTCGCCATGACAAGGCAGTGATCCACGAAGGGGATCTCCCATTTTAGCCCTGGTCAAATGGACCGATTTTGGGTTCCTTCCTATTGCACCAAACCATCTTCCTCTTTCATCCAGTCAGATGATGGATGACCCTTGTTTCAAAGTTCTTCAATATTTTATGCAGCCTCTTTTGTAAGTCCAGCAAAAAGAAATTGTTCCAACTGCTCCCTGGGATTCTCATTTTTATTTCCTTCTTAATTGTTAAAGCCTCACCCAATTTTTTTCTTTATAGCCGATGA